>NC_080552.1:12910854-13040854 GCF_028640845.1 Ahaetulla prasina
TTCCCACCAAAGGTGGTCCCTATTTTTCTACTTGCATTTTTAACGTGCTTTCGAACTGCTAGGTTGGCAGAAGCTGGGACAAGTCACAGGAGCTCACCCCGTTACACGGTGAACCGCTGACTGCCGACCTTTCAATCGACAAGCTCGGCGTCTTAGCCATTGAGCCACCACGTCCCATAGTATCTTGAAAGTACCACCCGTTAAAAAAAAATCACTCACCTTCATTCTATAAAATCATGGTGGCGAACCTATGGCACGCGGAACCATATCTGTGGGCACGCGAGTGTTGCCCTAGCTCAATTCCAGCACACATGCGCGCCCCGGCCGGCTGATTTTTGAGCCTTCCAAGCCCACCGGAAGTCAGGAAACGGCCTCTGGAAAGGTGGGGAAGGCCGTTTTCACTCTCCCCAGGCTCCTAGAAAGCGTCTGGAGCCTGGGGAGGGCGAAAAATGGGCCTACGGGGCCCACTGGGCCATTGCGTGCGAAAAGCAGGGGGAGCGCGGGGGTTCATGTGCGCATGCGCAGGGGATGGAGCGCATTGAATTATGAGTGTGCGCACATGTGACCCCCCCACTCCCCCCGCTTTTGGCACGCGACAGCAAAAATGTTTTATATTTATTTATTTATTTATTTATTTATTTATTTAGTCACAACAATATATGTAGGTATCATACAAAAAAGATTATATAGTATATAAACACATATATGAATAAATATTAGGAGGTATAAGCATATATATATATATAGGAAGAAGAAAAGAAAAACAATAGGACAGGAATGGTAGGCATGTTTGTGCGCTTATGCATGCCCCTTATGGTCCTCTTAGGAATGGGGTGAGGTCAATAGTAGAAAATTTTTGGTTAAAGCTTTTAGGATTATGAGAAGAGACCACAGAGTCAGGTAATGTGTTCCAAGCACTGATAACTCTGTTAGAGAAGTCATATTTTCTGCAATCTAGATTAAAGCGGTTGACATTAAGTTTAAATCTATTAGTTGCTCTAGTATTATTGCAATTAAAGCTGAAGTAGTCTTTAACAGGAAGGACATTACAATAGATGATTCTGTGAGTTAAACTTAGGTCTTGTCGAAGGCGACGGAGTTCCAAGTTTTCCAAGCCTAGGATTTCAAGTCTGGTGGGATAAGGTATTTTGTTGTTTTCAGAGGAATGGAGGACTCTTCTTGTAAAATATTTCTGGACACGTTCAATTATATTGATGTCAGAGATGTGGAGAGGGTTCCAATGTTAGCCATCACTGCTATAGAAAATATATTTTTTTACCTTGTCATGCTTTCCAGGAAACGTAGTTCATGTTTTTCTCAGTTCTAGGCTTCACCTTGAATTCACAGCCTCACAGCCCCATTGTGATAACAAACTAGTTGTCCTGATGTAGGTCTGGGAGAGATTTTCTGCAGAGACTTAGAGTGGGAAATTGCATTGAATGCTCCCATTTGTACTACGCGTTTTATCTGCTTGGATTTTAATCAGCTACTACAACGAAACAGAACAAAATGAAACATTTACTTGCAGAACAGAGCTTTTGTTGCAGTGAGACCTCCCCAAAGCAAGAAAGTAGAAAAAAAACCCTATATGGCGGCAGATGTCTTACAAAGGAGATTGTTCACAAAAGCAGAGATTTAACAGTTTCAACCGGCCGTTGTGCATTTTTCCCAAAAAGCTACTGAAAACAGGCAAAGCACAATTTCTGTTCTGCAGGAAAATCACTTTAATTGAAGTCGAGAAGGCAATTTGTTTTTCAAAGAGGCATTTTCCATGTTGGATCTACCTGAAGATTACCCTTATTTTTGTTTGGGCTAATCTACTTCGTCAGATGTCTGAGCAGACGGAGATAGAAAGACACAAACAGAGGCATTTTATACATATCTAATTGGTGAGCATGGGACGCGGGGGCTCAGTGGCTACCACTTGTCGATCGGAAGGTTGGTCGTTCAGCGGTTTGAATCCCGAGTGCCGCATAACGGGGTGAGCTCCCGTGACTTTTCCCAGCTTCTGCCAACCTAGCAGTTCGAAAGCAGGTAAAAAATGCAAGTAGAAAAATAGGGACCACCTTTGGTGGGAAGGGAACAGCGTTCCGTGCGCCTTTGGCGTTGAGTCATGCTGGCCACGTGACCACGGAGACGTCTTCGGACAGCGCTGGCTCTTCTTCGGCTTTGAGACGGAGATGAGCATCCCCCCCCCCGAGTCTCAGATGTGGAGACACTAGAAATAGTGCAGAGAAGAGCAACTAGGATGATTAGGGGACTGGAGACTAAAACATATGAAGAGTCCCATCTTAAACACGAAATCCATCCGGGTGACTTTGAGCCAGTCCTTCTCTCTCAGCCCAGCCCAGCCCACCCCACAGGGTTGTCGTTATGGGGGAAAACTGGAGGAGGAAGGTATGTTTGGCGCCTGGAGTTAATCATAAAGTAATAAAGGGGATGAAAAAAAAAGTCCCAATAAATAAACAAACAAAGATGTCCCTCAGGTACACGGCTCATTTTAAGCCATGGTTTGTTCCCTGACACATGGCAATTGAATTCTCACATCACTCTGAGCTATGGCTTGTGATCCAGACAATTGAACTGTCCAGGGGTGGGCTTCAAAAATTTTAGCAAGGGGTTCTTTGCCCGGTTGCTGAGTGGGCATGGCCATGGTGGGCGTGGCCTAGTTGGGCTCCTGCACCATGGAAAGGGGGGGTCGTTTTTGCCCTCCCCGGGCTCCGGAGGCTTTCCTTGAGCCTCTGGGAAGGCAAAAATGGCCTCCCCAGGCTTCGGAGGTCCTTTGGAGGCCAGAAATGCCCCACTTTTCACCCTCCCTGAGCCTCCGTGCCCACCCTGCACTTACCTGCATCCAAAACGAACTGCGTGGGGACTACTGGGTGGGGCGGGGTGGATGAGCGGGGCCAGCCAGGAGTGGGATTTGGGGGTTCTCCGAACTGCACAGAATCTTAGCTAGAGGTTCTCCCGAACCCCTACGAACTCCCAGCAACCCAGCCCTGGATCTGTCACTGAGTTCACCCAACAGATCAATCCAAAGAAATTAACATTAAAAAAAACCACACAGGTCCGTATTTTCAAATTATAGCCCAATATTCCCCATGGATGTGTGCAGTGCTTAAAATATCCAACCATTGAGAGTCCAAGGTATTGGAAGCCGTTCGTTTGAGGGAGGTTTTAGCAAAATCATCATAGAATCATCTGCTACAATGTCCTTATAATATAATATAACATCAGAGTTGGAAGGGACCTTGGAGGCCTTCTAGTCCAACCCCCTGCCCAGGCAGGAAACCCTACACCATCTCAGACAGAGGGTTATCCAACATTTTCTTAACAATTTCCAGCGTTGGAGCATTCACAACTTTTGCAGGCAAGTCGTTCCACTTATTAATTGTTCTAACCATCAGAAAATTTCTCCTTAGTTCTAAGTTGCTTCTTTCCTTGATCAGTTTCCACCTATTGCTTCTTGTTCTACCCTCAGGTGCCTTGGAGAACAGCCCGACTCCCTCTTCTTTGTGGCAACCCCTGAGATATTGGAACAGAGCTATCATGTCTCCCCTAGTCCAACTTTTCATTAAACTAGACATACCCAGTTCCTGCAACCGTTCTTCATATGCTTTAGCCTCCAGTCCCCTAATCATCTTTGTTGTTCTTCTCTGCACTCTTTCTAGAGTCTCAACATCTTTTTTATATCGTGGCGACCAAAACTGGATGCAATATTCCAAGTGTGGCCTTACCAAGGCATTATAAAGTGGCACTTCCTGTCGAAGACTACTTCAGCTTCAATTGCAACAATCACAAGCACACAATAGATTTAAGCTTAATGTGAACTGCTTCAATCTTGATTGCAGAAAATATGACTTCAGTAACAGAGTTGTTAATGCCTGGAATGCACTACCTGACTCTGTGGTCTTTTCCCCAAATCCCCAAAACTTTAACCAAAGACTATCTACTATTGACCTCACCCCATTCCTAAGAGGTCTGTAAGGGGCGTGCATAAGAGCAGCAGCGTGCCTACCATTCCTGTTCTAATGTTCCCTTTGATTGTATCCAATTCGTATGGTTATTTCATGCTTATACTTATATATACTGTTGTGTTTGACAAATAAATAAATAAAAAATAAAAAAGCCACAGGCCTCGCCTCTCTGTTCAATGCCTTAAAACACAGCCACGACAATAAAGATTGTTTCTAATAATCTAGACCACGGCAAGCCACCAAAAAAACAAAAAACCCAGGCTGGACATAACTGGGGGAGATGGAAAAGTACAGCTTGAAGGAAGAGATGCTTTTGACAGTCCAAAAGAGGTCAAAGAATCTTAAAAAGACCTGTTACTATAGCAGCCCAGATAGTAATTTTAGTGCGAGAATAGCTCCCATCATTATTTTTTTTTCTCCCCAGCCTCTCCAGCTGCATCACCACCTAGCTAGCTCATCTTTCCAAATTACTCCCCAGTATTTGTGGTGGCAGCCTGTGTTTAGGAGCCTCGGGGAGGGAGGGGGACGGGCCCACCACGATATTAGAACAAGCCTCCAGCACTAGGAAGGGAGACGGAGAGGAGGGGGGAAAAATCTTGCTCAGCAGGAGGGGAACGGAAGAGGAGAAGAAGGACGTTATTCTCTTAAACTCAAGAACCAGTTTTATTAGATAGAATCATCGTAGGGATAGACGGGGGACCTCAGAGGTCCAAGGGTGGGGCTGCTGGGGGTTCGCAGGAGTTCGGGAGAACCTCTAGCTAAGATTCTGTGCAGTTCGGAGAACCCCCAAATCACGCTCCTGGCTGGCCTAGGAACCCCTCCCTCAGGAGCCCTCACGCTGCCCATTTTGGAAGCAGGTAAGCGCAGGGTGCGCGCCGAGGCTTGGGGAGGGCGAAAAACGGGCCTACCAGAAGTTCGGCTCCAGAGGACCTCCGGAGCCTGGGGAGGCTGTTTTTGCCCTCCTGGAGGCTCGAGAAAAGCCTCTGGTGCCTGGGGAGGGCAAAAACGCCCCCTTCCCCGCCATGGTGCAGGAGGCCAACTAGGCCACGCCCACCATTGCCACTCCCACCCAGCAACCAGGCAGGGAACCCCTTGCTAAAATTTTTGAAGCCCACCCCTGCAGAGATTTTGTAGTCCAACCCCCTGCTCAAGGCAGGAGTCCTTATTCCATCCCAGTCAACAAGTTGTCCAGTCTGTTGTTGTTGTTGTTGTTGTTTTGAGAACCTCCAGAGATGGAGAACCCACAACTCCAGGACGAAAGCTATTCCATTTTGTTAATTCTTCTCACTGTCAGAAAATTTCTCCTTAATTCTAGGCTGGATCTCTCTTTAATGGTCTTCCACCCTTTACTTCTTGTTCCGCCCATGCTTTGGAGCAGGGGTCTCCAACCTTGGTGCCTTTAAGACTTGTGGACTTCAACTCCCAGAGTCCCTCGGCCAGCAAACCAAAGCCAGCAAAGCAAAGCTGGCCGAGGGACTCTGGGAGCTGAAGTCCACAAGTCTTAAAGGGACCAAGATTGGAGACCCCTGCTTTGGAGAATAGGTCTTCTTCTCAACCAACCCCTGGAACAGAAGTTGTCTTTGGAAGTTGTGGGAGCCACATCCCTGGAGGCTTTCAAGAAGACATAGGACTGCCATCTGTCAGAAATGGTATAGGGTCTCCTGCTTGGGCGGGGTTGGGGGGTTGGACTAGATGACCTACAAAGTCCCTTCCAACTCTGTTAATCTGTATCTGTATCTCTGTGATAACCCCTCAAATATTGGAAGACTGCTATCAACTCCCACTCTAATCCTGCTCTTCATACCTAGTTCTCAATTCTTCGGAAAGGAAGTTTTATCATTCAGATCGTAGTTTGAGGGAAGAGATGGCATTGGAGAAACATGCTCTGATGAAACCATTGGCTGACATATCACACCCACACAGAGGTATTCCTCCATTTACGACTATTTGTTTAGTGACCGCTTCAAGTTACAACGGTGCTAAAAAAAAGGGACATATAACTGGTCCTCGCCTTATGACCACTGTAGTGTCTCCCTGGTCACGTGATCAAATGCTTGCCAACCGGTTTACAATCGCTGCAATGTCCCAGGGCGATAGGATCACCCTTTGTGACCTTCCCAGTAACCTTCCGATACAGATTAACAGATTTGGAAGGGACCTTGTAGGTCATCTAGTCCAACCCCCTCCTCCGCCCAAGCAGACCCTACTACACCATTTATGACCGATGGCACTCCAGTCTCTTCTTGAAAGCGAATGGGGAATTAGCTTAACGATTAGCTTGACAACTGTGTGACTCATTTAATGACCCCATGATTCACTTAACAACCATGGCAAAAAAAAAAGAGAGAGAGAGAAGGTCACAAAATCGGGTGCGACTCACTGCTACCCTTTAACCTCTCCTCAGAAATAATTCTCAGTTGCTTTTCAGACTCCAAAAAATAAAAATAAAATAAAATAAATAAGACGAGAGATCTGCTGGGAACCGAACCGCTTTCTTTTTCTTTACGGAGCTCTTCCTTCTCCCTTCATCATTCTGCAATTATCTTAGGGAACTCAGCTCTAATCATCTGTAGCAATTAAACGGAAGCAAATGGGAGTGGAGTCATTTATTTCAGAGAACAGGCAGCCCGTGAGAAATTTCACAGAGCCAATGACTGGCAGAAAATGCCGTCCTTGATTCTGAAAAAAACTGCTTTAGAAGAACCAGAGAGGCTATTTTCCTATACTGATCTCCTCGGGCTTGGCATTCAGATCACGTCAGGACTCAACTGGTGGGACAGGATAATTATGTGTTTGGGTTTTTTTTTTTAATGCATTTTTTTTTGTTTAGCTTTGCTTTGTTTTGTGTTTTTGTTTCTGGTTTTTGGAGTCTGCATTTTAACTGCGAGAACAAAATTTTAAAACATATTGTAAAAGATATACTTATAGCAATAGCACTTAGACTTATATACAGTTTCACAGTGCTTTTACAGCCCTCTCTAAGCGGTTTACAGAGTCAGCCTATTACCCCCAACAATCTGGCTCCTCATTTGACCCACCTCGGAAGGATGGAAGGCTGAGTCAACCTTGAGCCGGTCAGCATCGAACTGTTGGCAGTGGGTAGAGTCAGCCTGCAATACTGGATGGATGGATGGATGGATGGAAGGAAGGAAGGAAGGAAAATAGCAATAGCACTTTGACTTACCGTATATACTCGAGTATAAGCCGAGTTTTTCAGCACGTTTTTTGTGCTGAAAAACATCCCCTCGGCTTATACTCGGGTCTATACGGCTTATACTCGAGTTTTTTTTTTTTAAGCCCCTCGGCTTATACTCGAGTATATACGGCTTATACTCGAGTTTTTTTTTTTCTTTTTTTCACATTTTACCGGACGGAAGCCCTGCCGGTGCAGTGAGAGGGCGGGGCGGGGGGGCCGCCAGCCTTCTCAGCTGAGGGGGGGGGGGTTTCCCCAACCGGTAGGTGCCTCATTTCCCACCCTCGGCTTATACTCGAGTCCCCAGTTTCCCCCAGTTTTTGGGGTAAAATTGGGGACCTCGGCTTATACTCGGATCGGCTTATATTCGAGTATATACGGTACATACCGCTTCACAGTGCTTTTACAGCCCTCTCTAAGCAATTTACAGAGTCAGCCTATTACCCCCTACAATCTGGGTCCTCATTTGACCCACCTCGGAAGGATGGAAGGCTGAGTCAACCTTGAGCCGGTAAACATCGAACTGTTGGCAGTGGGTAGAGTCAGCCTGCAATACTGGATGGATGGATGGATGGATGGATGGATGGATGGAAAGAAGGAAGGAAGGAAGGAAAATATCAATAGCCCTTAGACTTATATACCACTTCACAATGCTTTGCAGCCCTCTCTAAATGGTTTACAGAGCCAGCCTCTTGCCCCCAACAATTTTGGGTCCTCATTTTACCCACCTCGGAAGGATGGAAGGCTGAGTCAACCTTGAGCTTGGTGAGATTCGAACTGCCAAATTGCAGGCAGCCTGCAGTCAGCAGAAGTAGCCTGCAGTACTGGCAAGGGGCAGGGCAGGGCGAGGAAGAGCCAGCCAGCAATTTAACATCTGGTTCGTCCAAACCGCTCCGAACTGACTGAATCCCACCACTGCACAGGACCACAAGTGCCATTAATATGAGTCCGTTGCCGAGCATCTGAATTTGGACCATGGGGATGCTGAAATGGTCGTAAGTGTGAAAAGCGGGCATAAGACAGTTTTTTCAGGACCACTGCCACTTTGAATGGTCGCTAAATGAACTGTTGAAAGTCGAAGGACTCCCGGAATAAGACCGGAAGTCCAAGCGTGCATAATATATTTTCAAAGTTGCCTGGAGTTAGTCTCTAAACTGCTCCTCCATACAGCAGGTATAAATGGATCAATAAATAAAGACCCATAAATTGCAACACAGATCCATTTCTTCCGACAGCCAGCAAGCCCGTAAGGTTGTTTCTCTGACTCATGCTGCAACAGGACCTTTCTTATTCTCTCCCACCCACCCACTCACCCCCTCCTCCTCTCCTGACTTGGCTGTGGAGAGAGACAGATTGATGTAGACAGGCAGTTAATCTGCAGGAAATGTTTCTTCTTTCCTCTCCACCATCAAATACGTTTTTCCCAGATGACAGATTTTTCTCCAGCAACTGGACTTGGCTAAGGATGATGTCAATCATAATAGGGTCTCTTTGTTTTGGAGTGTTTCCTGAAGCTAGTCAACCGTCTGCTCACTCAAGCAACCATGGTTAAACAAAGTAGGGCTGAATGCCCTAGCTCAGGAGTCTCCAAATGTTGGCAACTTTAAGACTTGTGGACTTCAAATCCCAGATTTCCCCAGCCAGGGTCTCAAATGTTGGCAACTTTAAAACTTGTGGACTTCAACTCCCAGAATTCCCCAGCCAGGCTCTCCAAACTTGGCAACTTTAAAACTTGTGGACTTCAACTCCCAGATTTCTCCAGCCAGGGTCTCAAATGTTGGCAACTTTAAGACTTGTGGACTTCAAATCCCAGATTTCCCCAGCCAGGGTCTCAAATGTTGGCAACTTTAAGACTTGTGGACTTCAAATCCCAGATTTCCCCAGCCAGGGTCTCAAAAGTTGGCAACTTTAAGACTTGTGGACTTCAATTCCCAGAATTCCCCAGCCAAGGTCTCCAAACTTGGCAACTTTAAGACTTGTGGACTTCAACTCCCAGAATTCCCAGTCAGGCTCTCCAAACTTGGCAACTTTAAGACTTGTGAACTTCAACTGCCAGAATTCCCCAACCACAGTCTCAAAACTTGGCAACTTTAAGACTCATGGACTTCAGCTCCCAGAATTCCACGGTGACTGGGGAAATCTGGGAGTTGAAGTCCACATGTTTTAAAGTTGCCAAGTTTGGAGACTCCTTCCCTATCCGAATTTCTTCTCTGGATCCATTGCTGTGTACAAATGCTGAGGATAAAAGGTTTGCAGATTCAAGACATCCTGACCATAGTCTCATCACTGGGTATTCTGACCGAAACAGATTATGCTGTCTAAAAAGCCTGTTAACAGAAGAAAAGAAAATTTCAAAATTATTTATGGGAACTCTGACTGCAAAGTTATTGCAGGACCTCGCCAGTGATGATCAGCTGTGGTTATGTGTGACGCGCGACTGGCAAGGAGTTTTGTTTCTCCTTCATCTTCTTTCATTTTAATAACATTCTCTCTCGAACGGATCACGAACCCAGCCAATTTCAAAGATAGGAGAAGCAGAAAGCAATGCGAATTGTAAAAAAAAATAAAAATAAATGTAGAACGGTTGAAACAGCATCGTAAAAACCATTAAAATAGTCTCGCCAGCAGTGAAATAAAAAACAAAACTGATCTCAGATTTAATGGAATAAAAAATGTAATTCTAGAAGAATTAGGAGATATGTCTTTATCAACCTGTGAAGGATGGGGATAAGCCCCACCAGCTGGATGAGTCTGGGGGCAAAGGAATTTGAGTCTGGCAGCAAATTGCCGATACAGGGAGTCCTTTGACCACAATTGAGCCCAGAATTATGTTGCTAAGTGAAAAATTTGTTAAGTGAGTTTTGCCCCATTTTACGACTTTTTTTGCCACATTTGTTAAGTGAATCACTGCAGTCATTAAATTAGTAACGGGATTGTTAAGTGAATCTGTCTATGGAGATTCTCAGTCATCCAGGTCATGGTTATCCCAAAGTGCTTTCTCAAGATGCAAATAAAATTCTATTCTATTCTATTCTAAAAAAAAAAAAAGGACTTTCTGGTCCAGTTTGGGATAAGTGAATCTGGCTTCCCCATTGACTTTGCTTGTATTTAGCCAATAGATGGCAGTATTTACAAGTTTGGATCTATGGTATGTACTCTGGCTCTTTCCTTCTAAGTAGTGTTTCCTGTTTCCTGTTACAGTTATATAGATACTGCACCATGTGCAGTAAAGCACATGGTGACTGTGCTCTTTGTTTTCTCTGTGGTGCTGTATTTAAATAGAATTTTTAACAGAAACATCTCTGAATATGTTCCTGACTTTGAAGCTCTGTCATTGTGGAAGGCAGTGGGGAATCTGGTAAGGAAATATCTTTGAAACGATGACCAGAGGGGTCATGGATTGTCTAATATAACTATATAAATGAGATGCTAAATTGGTTCTTTAAAAGGGTTGTCATGCTCTGCCAAAGGATAAGGCTGGCTCCAAGAGACAAATGATTGAAGTTTCGTTCCAGGGATCTGTTGTAACAGAAGCAAGATTCTGAGTGAGAAGATATTGTTTGTGAACTTGAGATGTACTGGGTTTTGAAGAAAGAAGCATGGAGTGACTGTCATTCTTAAGTTTTGGATGCGGAATGAATCATCTTTTGAGATCTGTGCTGGAAGTCAGCTCATTTAATTTTATGTTTCTTTTAATACAATTCTGGTTATTTGTCACAAAGTCGTCTTCATATTCTTCTTAACAGAATAATAAGTTGGAAGGAACTTTGGAGGGCTTTTAGTCCAACCCTCTGCTCCAGCACGAGACTATACCATTTCAGATAAATGGTTGTCCAATATCTTCTGGAGACAAATACAACCCTTCCTTCCTTCCTTCCTTCCTTCCTTCCTTCCTTCCTTCCTTCCTTCCTTCCTTCCTTCCTTCCTTCTCTTTCTTTGCACTGCATGATAAAAGACATGAATTGTTATAACTAAGTCCTTCATTTATGGCCATAATTGGGCTGGAATTTCCACCACAAAATAATGGAGTAGTTGAATGAGTTGCATCCAATTTTATAACCCTTCTGTCCCCCCCACCCGTGTTTGTTAAGCAAATCACACGGCTGTTAAGTGAATTGTGGTCATTAAGAGAATCCAGCTTTCCCCATTGATTTTGCTTGTAAGAAGCCGGCAATGAAGGTTGCCAAATGGGGATCCCAGGACCCCAGGATGCTACAACCATCACAACTAATGCAGTCTGTTATTAACAGCAACTGCTTGCAATATTGCAGGTTCAAGTCCCACTAGGCCCAAGGTTGACTCAGCCTTCCATCCTTTATAAGGTAGGTAAAATGAGGACCCAGATTGTTGGGGGGCAATAAGTTGACTTTGTATATAATATACAAATGGATGAAGACTATTGCTTAACACAATGTAAGCCGCCCTGAGTCTTCGGAGAAGGGCGGGATATAAATGCAAAAAAAAAACAAAAAAAAAACTACAAGTCAGTCGCCAATGGCAATGCCTGTGACTGCAGGAGTGTGACAGTCATAAGTCTGAGGATTGCTTGTCAGTCATTTTTTTTCAGCCTCATCGTCATTTTAAAGGGTCACTAATAGAAATCAACATTAAGAAAACTAAGATCATGGCATCCAGCCCTCTCAATTCCTGGCAAATAGATGGGGAAGAAATGGAGGTAGTGACAGATTTTTATTTTCCTGGGCTCCAAATTCACCGCAGATGGGGACTGCAGCCAAGAAATTAAAAGACTCTTGCTCCTGGGGGGGGAAAGCTGGCAAAGTTAGATAGCATACTAAAAAGCGGAGACATCACCTTGCCAACAAAAGTGCGCACAGTCAAGGCGATGGTTTTCCCAGTTGCAATGTATGGCTTTGAAAGTTGGACCATAAGGAAGGCTGAGCATCAAAGAATGGAGAACTCTGAACTTTGAACTCTGGTGCTGGAGAAGACTCCTGCGAGTCCCTTGGACTGCAAGGCGAACAAACAAATCAGTCCTAGAGGAGATCAACCCTGACTGCTCTTTAGGCGGCCAGATCCTGAAGAGGAAACTCAAATCCTTTGGCCTCCTAATGAGAAGGAAGGACTCCCTGGAGAAGAGCCTCATGCTGGGAAAGATTGAGGGCAAAAGAAGAAGGGGACGACAGAGAACGAGGGGGCTGGATAGAGTCACTGAAGCAATCGGCATGAGCTTAAATGGACTCCAGAGGATGGTAGAGGACAGGAAGGCCTGGAGGAACGTTGTCCATGGGGTCACGATGGGTCGGACACGACTTCGCAACTAACAACAACAAATAGAAATTGTGAACTACAAATGCCCAGGCGAGCATTAAAATCTTATTTGTTGCTAGCCGAGTTGAAGGAAGGCAAAAGGTGATGGTTCCGTCACAAGAAGCACCTGAAGCCAAAGTCAAATCCAGCATCTCCTACACAGGTTTTCATCAGATTTGCCTCCTGATTGAAAAACAGCAAAAGAACAGGTGGGGGGGAGGGGGATGCAGAATGCAGCTTTGCTAAACCAGTAATTATCCCTGGTGACTTACAAGTCCTTTTCTTTAACATTTAATGAGATTGACTTTGCTTATAGCCATTTAATTCCCCCCCCCCACTTTTTTTTAATTTGGCTTCGAGAGCGCAGCCTGACCTATTCCTGCTGAGCTCTTAAATCCAGGGATAGTTGTTAAACGAGGCTGGAAAATGCCAGTTTAGTTCTACCTTCTAAGTAAGGACAGCTTTTCTCTCTCTCTCTCCCTCTCTGTCCCCCCTTCTCCTCTCTCTCCCTCCCTCTCTCCCCTCTGTCTATCCTCTCTCTCCCCTCTGTCTATCCCTCTCTTTCTCTCTCTTCTCTCCCTCTACCTTTCTCCCTCTCTCTCCTCTCTTTCTCTCTCCTCCTCTCTCTTCCTGACTCCTTTCTCTCTCCCTCCCTCTCCTCTCTCCTCCTCTTCCTCTTCCTCTCTCTTTTCTCCCACCTCCTCATTCTCCCTATCTCCCTATCTCCCTCTCTCTCTTTTTCTCTCTCCCTATCCCTCTCTCTTTCTCTCTCTCTCTCCCTTTCTTTTCTTCTCCCTCTCTCTCTTTCTGTCTCCCACCTCTCTCCCTCTCCCTCCCTCTTCCTGACTCCCTTTCTCTCTCCCTCCTTCTCCCTCTCTCCCTCCCTCTTCCTCTTCCTCTCTCTTTTTCTCCCACCTCCTCATTCTCCCTATCTCCTCTCTCTTTCTCTCCTCTCTCTCTCTCTCTCTCTCTCTTTCTTTCTCCCACCTCTCTCCCTCTCTCTCCCCCTCCCTCCCCCGTCTCTCCTCATGATCCTTTTTTACATTCTTCTTCAACCCACCGGTCACTCTTGTTTTTTCCTGTTTTTTCCCCTCCATTTTTTGCCTCCTGTCTTTTTCCTATTTTTCTATGCCAATTTTGTACCGGTCTTTAAAAAGCACACCGCAAAATGTATCCACCTCATTTCCTCCTGTAATTTGAATTTTCTACAACATTTTGCCAAATATTTTAAAGCCGATCCCGTCAAAATGATGCAGTTTTGAACCCATTCACCAAAGCACAAAAGGTGTTTTTTCAAAAGGCAACACCACTTCATTTTGTCTCCTTTGAAGACGTTTCGCTTCTCAACCAAGAAGCTTCTCCAGTTCTGACCGAATGGTGGAGCATGGAAGGATTTATATTCCTTGCAGGCATCTGGTCATTAGTGCTCTCTCTGAGAGTCAAATATGACTTGAATGACTGACAATCTCTATAGTCATTCACAAAAGCATATTAATTTATGTTTTCATAGTTATGGTTTATCATTTTTTTTCACTGATGAGTTTAACTTTCACCCAACATTTCTACCTACACAATACTCAAGATAGAATAGAATAGAATAGAATAGAATAGAATTTTTATTGGCCAAGTGTGATTGGACACACAAGGAATTTGTCTTGGTGCATATGCTCTCAGTGTACATAAAAGAAAAGATACCTTCATCAAGGTACAACATTTACAACACAAATGATGGTCAATATATCAATATAAATCATAAGGATTGCCAGCAGCAAAGTTACAGTCATACAGTCATAAGTGGAAAGAGATGAGAAGATTAATAGTAGTGCAGATTTAGTAAATAGTTTGACAGTGTTGAGGGAATTATTTGTTTAGCAGAGTGATGGCCTTCGGGAAAAAACTGTTATTGTGTCTAGTTGTTCTGATGTGCAGTGCTCTATAGCGTCGTTTTGAGGGTAGGAGTTGAAACAGTTTATGTCCAGGATGCGAGGGGTCTGTAAATATTTTCACGGCCCTCTTCTTGATTCGTGCAGTATACAGGTCCTCAATGGAAGGCAGGTTGGTAGCAATTATTTTTTCTGCAGTTCTAATGATCCTCTGAAGTCTGTGTTTTTCTTGTTGGGTTGCAGAACCGAACCAGACAGTTATAGAGGTGCAAATGACAGACTCAATAATTCCTCTGTAGAAGATCGTCATTAAGCAGCAACATTTTTCCCCCTGCTCACTGCTAAAGTTTGGTTTATTGTTTTTGCTCAGATTTAGAGAAAAGTGCACCATCAAAGGCTAATTGCATTTTCATGTATGGTTTGGATTAAGGAGTGTTGTGAAACAGGTAATTTACACCTTGAAAAATAAACTTTCAACATTTCCTAACAAATAACTTAATGAGTTCTTCTTAGCTTTTTTAGTGACAAAGCAGGAGGCACAAAGGAAAATTTTGTCCTGGCTCCAGACCCTAAATAGCCAGACTGAATTTTGCAGTGCCCACATCCCACCTTTTGGGAAACAGCAATGATATAGTACAGGTAGTCCTTGACTTATGACAATTGAACCCAATATTTCTGTTTTTCGGCAAAAGAGTTGGTAAGTGAATTTTGCCCCGTGTTATGCTTTCGTTGCCACTGTTGTTAAGGGAATTGCTCCATTTGTTAAGTTAGTAGACTTACATATAACATATAACAAAGATGTGGAGACTCTAGAAATAGTGCAGAGAAGAGCAACCAAGATGATTAGGGGACTGGAGCAGTAGTAGGTTCCTGTTCTGTCTCCGTCCTCACTTTGGAGTAACGAGCTGGCCTACAGCCAGTGGTTACACGGCTCCTATCAGTCCTGGTCGAGAAAACGCAGCTGCCTTCCAAAAAGTTCAAACAGATTAAGACTTCAGCTCACTTCGACACGGTTCAGCTAATTTGCTTCCCATAGAAGTGAGAGCAGTCCCAAAGCTCCTTATATATCCTGTGGGGTGGAGTGCCTGCCCCACCTTCCCTTTGATGACTCCGCCTCTCTAATCTTCTGAAGCGCGGGTCAGTCCAGGCTTGATTAGTATGGTTATCAGCTGCGTCTGTAGGCGTAGCCTGAGGAAGGGAGGAATCAGGGGATGTTGGCCTCATTACGTCTTCTGACTGGCCTGGTTCTGGCTCCTGGAGCCGGGCCAAAGGATTCGGTGCTCCTGAGGTAAGCCTTACCGGCCCTTCCCCCTCACTCTCAGAGTCACTTTTGGGCATGGGGCCAGGTTCGGGGCTGGAGCCACAACAGGTTCCATTTACCTTCACTACCGGTTTGGAATCGGCATGCACTTCTGTGCATGCGTAGAACCTTCTACACATGATCAGAATGTCCATGATGATGTCTGGGTGGGTGGGTGGAGCCTCCCTCCGCCACTACTACCAGTTTGCCTGAACCAGGGTGAACCGGTAGGAACCCACCACTGGACTGGAGGCTAAAACATATAAAGAACAGTTGCAGGAACTGGGCCTGGCTAGTCTAGGGAAGGGAAGGACCAGGGGAGGAGACAGGATAGCAGTCTTCCAATATTTGAGGGGCTGCAACAGAGAGGAAAGGGGTCAAGCTATTTTCCAAAGCACCCAAAGGCCAGACAAGGAATAATGGATGGAAACGGATCAAGGAGAGATTCAACCTGGAAATAAGGAGGCATTTCCTGACAGTGAGAACAATCAATCCATGGAACAGAAGTTGCCTTCAGAATGGGAGCTTCATCACTGGAGGCTTTCAAGAAGAGACTGCCATCTGTCAGTCCAGTCTCCTGCTTGGGTGGGGGGTTGGACTAGATGACCTACAAGGTCCCTTCCAACTCTGTTTCTCTCTCTCTCTCTCTAGCTATGTCTGTCTGTCTGTCTATCTTTATCTACTTTTATCATCTATCTTTATCTACCTGCTTTTATCATCTATCCTCTCTCTCTCTCTCTCTCTCTCTCTCTCTCTCTCTCTCTCTCCCACCCATCTATTTCGCTTCCCAGAAGGGAGGGTTTCTCAACCTTGGGAAATCAACCTTCAAGTTGGAGAATCAGGCTTAACTTTCCTACAATTGCGACCTACTGTAAAAAGCCCTCTGATAAGCTTTTATTACAATAAAAATACTAAATTGGTCTTAAAAAAAAAGCCCTCTGATTTAAGACTGCACTCATGCTATTTTTATCTCTTGTTCTGGGACCTCTGATACAGATTGCTCTTCTCTCCTCCTTTTGTGGGCCTTTTCAACTAGCGATGGCTGACTTTGGCCCAAGAAAGTACATAAACATTTTTTTCCCTGGGTAAACAGAAGATAAAGACGAGGGGGCAGGAAAGCACATATTAGAATAGAATAGAATTCTTTATTGGCCAAGTGTAATTGGACACACAAGGAATTTGTCTTCGGTGCATACGCTCTCAGTGTACATAGGGAGAATAAAATACATTCATCAAGAATAAAAAGATACAATGCTTAATGATGCTGATGTTGTATGTTATAGTTACTTAGTGTAGGAAGTTAGCACCCACCCCCCTCCTAGAAGAATGAAATATTTTAGAAAATATTTAAAAAGCAGAATATATTTTCCTGGATGAGAAATGGAGAAACATGTTTTGAAGACAAAGCAGCTTCCTGACTCCCCCCCACCTTTATCAATGGGTCAGAGACAGAAACTCATTCTCCCCACCTTTGTCAATGGGACCACCATCTGCAACACAATAGGACCCATCTAGCAACAGAAATTCACCACATGACACCTGGGAAGGTTACATCAGCCAGCAAGGCTAGCTAAGACCCCCACCCTCTGAGAGTCTGACAACCAATCAGGGTACTCTTCCTGTGCCCCAGGAAATTCAAAGCTCAGAGAAAGCATAAAGCCAGGGAGTGCACAGGATCTCATCCCTTTTCTGTTCAGGAATTCAAGCCATGTGATCCTGACCACCATTAAACCATCTTTCCAAGCAACCTCCATGTTTCCAGTGTCTTTGTCCCCACTTGGAACTGAACCCAGATAGATATTTCCTCCAACATTAGGATACTGAACAAGCAATCAACATAAATCATACTAGGAAACTAAATAAAATTGTTGGAAGAAATGTCCATCTGGGCCTCTGGTGGCTCAACAGGCTAATGCAGCCTGTTATTAACAGCAACTGCTTGTAATATTGCAGGTTCAAGTCCCACCAGGCCCAAGGTTGACTCAGCCTTCCATCCTTTATAAGGTAGGTAAAATGAGGACCCAGATTGTTGGGGGGCAATAAGTTGACTTTGTATATAGTATACAAAATGGATGAAGACTATTGCCTGACATAGTGTAAGCCGCCCTGAGTCTTTGGAGAAGGGCGGGATATAAATGCAAATAAAAAAAATATAAAAAAAATAAAATCAAAATCAATCATGATCAAAGCAACAAAGTTACAGTCATATGTGGGAGGAGATGCATGATAGGAAAGATTAGAAGATTAATAGTAGCGCAGACTTAGTAAATAGTTTGACAGTGTTGAGGGAATTATTTGTTTAGCAGAGTGATGGCGTTCGGGGAAAAACTGTTCTTGTGTCTAGTTGTTCCGATGTGCAGTGCTCTGTAGCATTGTTTTGAGGGTAGGAGTTGAAACAGTTTATGTCCAGGATCTGTGAGGTCTTTAATTTACGTGATTGGAAAATTTTGCTTTAAAAAAAAAATAATACAATTTAACATGGGTAGATTTGAGATCTGGGTGGTAGTGTTTTTTTTTTCTTCATTTATTCCTATTGCAAGGTAGATGAATGGGTAACTGTAGGCCTTACATCCATACCACTGAGTTGAACTGATCCTGCAAGACAACTTACAACAAATTAATGGGAAGCAATTCACCCATTAATACTACCTTCTGCCAAAGCTTTGAATGGGCTGGCGGCTTTTTGAAAAAAGAACTCACTCAGGTGCTTCCATTTTCATTCGCTTCTCCTTTACGAGAAGGAAAAGTGGGGTTTTGTTTCTGTTCTTAACTGCCGCAGCCTTTCAGAGTCTAAAGAAAGAGAGAGAAAATGTCTTGGGAACATCAGAGGAATTAATTGGTCACGGCTACCCTTAGCCAAGTCCTGCAAATTGTCAAAACTCTGCTATTTTTTGTTTGTTTGTTTGTTTTTAGAAGCCTGGAAAAGAAAAACGAATCTGCAATCAACTGAACAGAAGCTTTGAAGTAATTAAGGGAAGCAGAATTATCTTAACAGAATAACAGAGTAATAGAATAATGGAGTTGGAATCTTAACACTATTATCTTATACTGGGTAAGATTAGCTAGCTAGCGCGGGAGACGCATTTATGGCTCTGTGGCAGGGGGTGTCCAACTCAAGGCTTCAGGGCCGGAACTTGGCCTGCCGGGTGCTTAATTCTGGCCTGCACAGGCCCCCTGGAAACAGAGAAGGACCGGCCCACAGTGCCTTTGCCAGGAAAAACGGAGCTCGGGAGGGCTGCACACGGCCCTCCTGAGCCCTGCTTTTGCTGGCAGAGGATTGCAGGAGGCCATTGCAGCCGAAAACGGAGCTCGGGAGGGCCATGTGCGACCAGTGGTGGGATTCAAATAATTTAACAACCGATTCTCTGCCCTAATGACCAGTTGGGTAAGTGTGGCTCGGTGGTCATGTGACCGTGTGGGTGTGGCCAACTCAACATCACTGACATTGATGGACGCTTCGCCTTAGCTATTACAATGTAATAAGGGTTTATTATTTATTATTTATTTATTAATCACACTTTTATACCGCACCTTCTCCCGTAGGACTCAGAGCGGTTCACAGGCATATTAAAAGACAGTATAATAAATAAACTTTAAAACCCAATTAAAACTAAATATTATCATAGCCAAATCACTAAAAACAATACAAAACCTGTTAAAAACCCGTTAAAATTTACCTTAAAAAATTTAAAATTTAAAATTCAAAACCCCAAAGTACTAAAACCCCAATTAAAATTTAATAAAACTATTAAGACAGTCCAGCTTGAATAAATAAGTGTGTTTTCAGCTCACGGCGAAAGGTCCGAAGATCAGGGTTAACCAGAGAGGCAGTTTCTGTAAGCAGGGCCATAAAGATTAGGCTAGAAACAACACAAGAATGTTTCCTTCCTGCCTGCCTTACAGGATTAGCCCTGTAAAGTGGGGGGGGGGGGAACCCAAAATGAGATTTCTTCCAACAACCGATTCTCTGAACTGCTTAGAAAGTTAACAACCGGTTCTCCCAAATAGGTGCAAACTGGCTGAATCCCACCACTGCGTGTGACCCTCTGAAGCTCCGTTTTCACTGGCAAAGGGTTGCAGGAGGCCATTGCAGCTGAAAACGGAGCTCATGAGGGCCGTGTGTGACCCTCCCGAGCTCCGTTCTCACTGGCAGAGGGCTGCAGGAGGCCGTCGCAGCCAAAAATGGAGCTCAGGAGCCCGTTTTAACTAGCAGAGCACTCGGGTCCGCATAGGCACCCCCAACATGAGTGATGTTGAGCTGGCCACGCCCACCCTGACCACACCCACTCTGGCCCCCCAAGGTCAAACACAACTCTGAAGCTCCCTCAATGAAATTGAGTTTGACACCCCCTGCTCTATGGGGTAAAAGATAAGTTGGGAGCTTGCAATTCTCAGGTCACAGATATCCCTTCTATCAACAGCCAACTTCTGCTTAGCTTCAAGACCATGAAGGGTGGAACAGACAGAGGCTAATGAAACATGGGGCAAAGTGAGATGCAGCAGCAATAGGTTTAACCTTCTAGAGCTGAAGAAGCTTCTCGGATGAGAAGTGAAATGTCTTCCAAGAAAAACCAAAAAGTCCAGTTGCCTCTTGATAAAAAGCACATTTGGGACAACCGTGACCTGGAAGGCTGAGAATCTCCATAGACATAACATGGAAGAATAATCACGTCTCCTTCTTCATTTGGACCTGACCTCATGCTGGCTGTGGATTTTAGGAGTTGTAAACCCACGCAACCTGGTCAGCATGGCCATGGGGATGCTCCAATGGTTGTAAGTATGAAAAACAATCATTTCCCCCCCAGTATTGTTGTAACTCCAAATGGAATGGTTTTAAGTCAAGGACTACCTCAGCGGTTCTCAATCTGTGGGTCGCGACCCCGTTGGGGGTCGAATGACGATTTGCCAGGGGTCGCCTAAGACCATCGGAAATATGGGACGTATACTTGTGAATCGAAGAATCGCGCTCCAATGGTTGACTCCACAAGCCAGCTGCAGGCTCTTCAAATCGCTAGCCGAATTCGGCTTCAGGCGCGATGAATTAAAAAAGAGAGAAATCGTTGCTCTGATGTCTCCCTCTCATGCCAGCTGCAATCACTCCCAATCGCTAGCCTAATCTGGCTTCAGGCGCGATAAACGTAATAGGGGAGGAGTCTCCGCTTTAATGCCTCCGTCCTCAAGGCAATCACAAGCAGTTCAAATCGCTAGCCAATACGGCTTCAGGAGCGATAAATTCAAAATGAAAATAATTTTACAGTTGGGGTTGCCACATCGTGAGGAATTGTATTAAAGGGGTCGCCACATCATGGGGAATTGTATTAAAGGGGTCGCAGCACTATAAAGGTTGAGAACCACTGGACTACCTGTAGTTAAGAAGCTTCAAATTGCAGAGTTAACCTCATTGATTAACAATTGATTGCAATGTTTATCAACCATAGCAACTTAAAGATGGGCGGACTTCAACTCCCAGAATTCCCCAGCCAAGACCAAACCTTCCACTGTGACCTTTTCACCCAACATGAGAACACCATCTTAGCCCGATCCTTAGGATTCTGTAAATCGTGTGCTTAATCCCAAAACCCACAGAACCAACAGGTTTTGAGGATTGTCTGAGCTAAAACTCTGGTGGCATTACCTGTGATAAACCAGGTCTGGCTTATCTCTGGTTAGCTCCTGACCTTCTACCTCCATGCAACGCCCTCCGTTGGGATTCTCCCATGAGTCAAGTTAGCCATCTGATCTGGCATGTAACCCAAAACCCGGAACAGCGGGGGCACCGCGTGGGATACTACCTCTTCGATTGACGCTGGTGAAATGCCTGTTGTTGAAGGATCTGTTGTCATCTGGAGGTCACATTCTGAACACCAAGTGCTGAAATACAGTGCTGACAGTTCTGAGACGGGGAAAAAAAACAAAAACTCGAAGGGAATAGCTTGAGCGATGCCAAGAGAATCCATGAAGCAGGACGTTGAGAGGGTCAGCAGTTCACTGGCAGCGATGACGTCGGCTTCCTGCGAAATATTAGGCCTTCTGATTAAGAAGCAGCATGAAAGGAATCTATCCTGCTATACCAGGGGTCTGCAAACTTGGCTCTTTTAAGACTTGTGGACTTCAATTCCTAGAGTTCCTCAGCCAGCAAAGCTCTGGGAGTTGAAGTCCACAAGTCTTAAAAGAGCCAAGTTTGCAGACCCCTGTGCTATACTAAGGCCCTCAATGCTGAATGTGCAGGAAAGTAAACATTGGGGCAGAGTTGGTGATGCGTCATGTTGGCTTTGACTCGAGGGTCAAGGCAAAGGAATTGGACAGCACTATAAATCAGGGGAAAAGATTTATCAGTGGTAAGGCCACACTTGGAATACTGCCATACAGTTTCAGTCGCCTCGATGTAAAAAAGTTGTGGAGACTCTAGAAAGAGTGCATAGAAGAGCAACCAAGATGATTAGGGGACTGGAGGATAAAACATACAAAGAACAGTTGAAGGAACTGGGTATGTCTAGTTCAATGAAAAGAAGGACTAGGGGAGACATGATAGCAGTCTTCCAGTATCTGAGGGGCTGCCATAAAGAAGAGGGAGTCAAGCTATTCCCCAAAGCATCTGAGGGTAGAACAAGAAGCAATGGGTGGAAACTAATTCTCTAGACTTTCTAGATTCTAGAAAGAGGGCAGGGAAGAGCAACAAAGATGATTAGGGGACTGGAGGCTAAAACATATGAAGAACGGTTGCAGGAACTGAGTATGATAGCAGTGTTCCAATATCTCAGGGGCTGCCACAAAGAAGAGGGAGTCAAGCTATTCTCCAAAGCACCTGAGGGCAGGACAAGAAGCAATGGGTGGAAACTCATCAAGGAGAGAAGCAACCTGGAACTAAGGAGAATTTTCCTGATAGTTAGAACAATGAATCAGTGGAACAACCTGCCTCCAGAAGTTGTGAATGCTCCAACATTGGAAGTTTTTAAGAAGATGTTGGATAAGCATTTGTCTGAAGTGGTGTAGGGTTTCCTGCCTAAGCAGGGGGTTGGACTAGAAGACCTCCAAGGTCCCTTCCAACTCTGTTATTCTATTCTTAAGAGGAGGGGAAAAAATCTAAAGAGCCAGGGAGAATGATGACGTGACCCCAACTGTTCCGCTTGGAATAAAATCTTTCAGACAGCAACTTCTCTTTTTTTTTTTTAATTCAAAAAGTTTTACAGAAAAATTTCCCCCCCTCCCCTCCCCCCTCTCTTCACAACCCCCCTCCCCCCTGACTTCCCAGAACGAGCACAAGGTATAGTTAAAAATAAAACAAACATATGCTAAAAAATTTCCATTCCATCCCATCCATTCCATCCCCAACTTAATTATACCCCTACAATCATCAATTCCTAACTTCCCCCGAAAACAATCAAAAATAATAGATCATAATCATTCAAAAACAGTCTGATAACTCTTAGTCTGATATCTACGTTGAATATAGTCAATCCATTTTTTCCATTCCTTTAAGTATCTTTCTTGCGTATTGTCTTTCAAAAAGGCTGATATCTTCGCCATCTCAGCCAAATTGGCAACCTTCAATATCCATTCTTCTGTTGTAGGTACTTCTTTTTTCTTCCAGTATTGTCCTATTAGTAATCTTGCTGCTGTTATTAGATTTAAAATCAATTTAGTCTCAATTACTGTACAGTCCGTAATAATTCCCAACAGAAAAAATTGCGGCAGGAACTTCATCTTCTTTTTCAAAACATTTTGTAAAATCCACCAAATTTTTATCCAAAAGGCCTTTATATCCTTACAAGTCCACCAAATGTGAAAATATGTAGCGTCATCACAATTACATCTCCAACATTTTGCTTGCATATCTGGATACATACATGATAATTTCTTAGGACAGCAACTTCTCATGTATGCATTTGTGTCATATATGCATTCAAGTGACTTGAATCAGTGCTAATGATTCTGACTGAGGGGCTGCCATCAGCTCACTGGATGTTGTTACTGAAGGATTTAAATTCTTCCCCAGTCTTTGGGGTGCATTGGAATTCGGAGGTCACGTTGTGAACCAGAGACCTACCTACAGATGAACAAAAGTCACAATAGAAGAGAATAATTGAAGCTCAGGGTTGAACCGTAGGGTCCTTGGGGGCTCTCTGAGCTTGGTGGTTTTCTTCCAGACCTTTCATTACCCAACTAGGTAACATCATCAGTGCTAGAAGAGAGTGGGGTTTGCCTCTGTTTGAAGGACAATTCCTAACTAGGTGATTCTTGTTCCGAAACAAATAAGGATCTTCTCTCATCTTGTCAAATATCCCAGTTTGAATTAGACTGAGAAATTCAGTCCATTTTTCTAAATTTATCAGAAACTAACCTCCCCATTTCACACCTTATTCACATGGCCTTTGGTGCTCCGACATCCTTGGACCAATATGTATGTATGTAAGGTAAAGGTAAAGGTTCCCCTCGCACATACGTGCTAGTCGTTGCCGACTCTAGGGGGCGGGGCTCATCTCCGTTTCAAAGCCGAAGAGCCAGCGCTGTCCGAAGACGTCTCTATGGTCATGTGGCCGGCATGACTCAACGCCAAAGGCGCACGGAACACTGTTCCCTTCCCATCAAAGATGGTCCCTATTTTTTCTACTTGCATTTTTACGTGCTTTCGAAACTGCTAGGTTGGCAGAAGCTGGGACAAGTAACGGGAGCTCACCCTGTTACATGGCAGCACTGGGGATTCGAACCGCCGAGCTGCCGACCTTTCGATCGACAAACTCAACGTCCTAGCCCCTGAGCCACCGCATCCCCATGTATGTATGTATGTATATATCAGTGGTGAAATTTAGCTGGTTCTATCCAGCTCAGATGAAACTATAGTTTCATATAGCCTCCCAGTGGGAGGCTCCGCCCACCTGGCTGGACGTCATCACGTCCCGTTTTTGACCCTCTGCGCATGCACAGAAGGCTCTGCGCAAGTGTGGAGGAGGTGCACACTCTCATTTCCGAACCAATAGCGAAGGTAAGTAAATTTCACCCCTGATATATATGTATCTATGAATCTATGTATGTATGTATCAGTGGTGGGTTTCTACCGGTTCACCCCAGTCCGGAAGAACCGGTTATGGCGGCAGTGGGAGGCTCCGCCCACCCACCTGGACATCATCACAGACTCTTTGCACATGCGCAGAAGGTTCTGTGCATGCGCCAAATCGCCGTATGTGAGAACGCGCTCCCATTTCTGAACCAGTAGCGAAAGTAAGTGGAACCTACTACTGGTATGTATGTATGTATAGAATAGAATAGAATTTTTTATTGGCCAAGTGTGATTGGACACACAAGGAATTTGTCTTGGTGCAGATGCTCTCAGTGTACATAAAAGAAAAGATACGTTCATCAAGGTACAACATTTACAACACAATTGATGGTCAATATATCAATATAAATCATAAGGATTGCCAGCAACAAGTTATAGTCATACAGTCATAAGAGGAAAGAGATTGGCGATGGGAACTATGAAACGATTAATAGTAGTGCAGATTCAGTAAATAGTCTGACAGTGTTGAGGGAATTATTTGTTTAGCAGAGTGATGGCCTTCGGGAAAAAACTGTTCTTGTGTCTAGTTGTTCTGGTGTGCAGTGCTCTATAGCGTCGTTTTGAGGGTAGGAGTTGAAACAGTTTATGTCCAGGATGCGAGGGGTCTGTAAATATTTTCACGGCCCTCTTCTTGATTCGTGCAGTATACAGGTCCTCAATGGAAGGCAGGTTGGTAGCAATTATTTTTTCTGCAGTTCTAATTATCCTCTGAAGTCTGTGTTTTTCTTGTTGGGTTGCAGAACCGAACCAGACAGTTCTAGAGGTGCAAATGACAGACTCAATAATTCCTCTGTAGAATTGGATCAGCAGCTCCTTGGGCAGTTTGAGCTTACTGAGCTTACTGAGCTTACTGAGTATGTGCGTATGTATGTGTGTATTTTTGTGTGTATATATATAATATATCTTGCTTCGACAGAAAAACACTTAATATGTGTGTGTATGTGTGTATGTGTGTCATTTAAAGAGATTCAATAGCTTTGTCTGCTGAAGGAAGGTTTAAAAGGCACCCATAAACTGCCACTAATCTGTTTTCCCCACTTACATTTTCTCTCTCTTTTTTTTTTTGTAAATCTCACTCCCTTTTTTTTTTGTCTCTTCCCCTTGATCTGCATTTTATTCCTTCCAGCGCTGGGTTCATGCATTAAAGAAACTCAGCTGGTGGCCATCCTGGAGATATAATTACACCAGAAGAGGACAAACAGCAGGGCTTAAAAAGGAGTTTAGCATTAGATGCGCCTGCCTGACCAAGCAAACATTCATATCCCTTAATGAGAGCAAAGCCGAGAGATAACTGTTGGTTTTTTCATAGCGCTTTGATCTCAAGGTTTCGTAATATTCGCTTATGCTGAAAAACTAAGAGGGCCTTTTATTATTATTATTATTATTATTATTATTATTATTATTATTATTATTATTATTATTATTATTAATTGGATTTCTAGACCGCCCTTCTCCCAAAGGACTCAGGGCGGTGTACAGCCAAGATAAAACATAAACCATGTACAATTAAAAATGAATTAAGAAACTTATTATACAATTGGCCGAAAAATTTAAAATATTTAAAATCTAAAAACCCCAATTTAAAACATAAATAGAATTTAAAATTTAAAAATCTAGACAGTTTAAAAGAAAAGCCTTAAGCCAGCCCCGCGCAAATGAACAGATGTGTTTTCAATTCGCGGCGGAAGGTCCGAAGGTCAGGTATTTGGCGTAAACCAGGGGGAAGCTCGTTCCAGAGAGTAGGAGCCCCCACAGAGAAGGATCTTGTTTGGCGGACGGCACCCTGAGAAGTCCTTCTCTGTGTGAACGTACGGGTCGGTGGGAGGTATGGGGTAATTTGCTTTCTTCGACGTGTTCAGCGCTGCTGAAGGAGGGATACTTCACAGGGGTGGGCTTCAAAATGTTTAGCAAGGGGTTCTCTGCCCAATTGCTGTGTGGGCGTGGCTATGGTGGGCGTGGCCTAGTTGGCCTCCTGCACCATGGCAGGGACGGGGGTGTTTTTGCCCTCCCCGGGCTCTGAAGGCTCTCTTCAAGCCTATGGGAGGGCAAAAATGGCCTCCCCAGGCTCTGGAGGCCCCCCCGGAGGCCTTCTGGAGGCCCTCCTGAACTTCCGGTAGGCCCATTTTTTGGCCTCCCCGAGACTCTGCATGCGCCCTGCACTTACCTGCATCCAAAACGGGCCGTGTGGGGACTCCGGGGAGGGGCGGGTTGGGGTGGGAGGGGCCAGCCAGGAGTGGGATTTGGGGGTTCTCCAAGCTGTACAGAATCTTAGCTAGAGGTTCTCCCGAACCCCCAGCAGCCCACCCCCGATACTTCATCATTGGGAGCTGAGGAGGAACGAAGTAGAGATGCTCGCTATGTGTCTCTCTAGGACATGGTCCAAAAGTTGAGTTGGAGTTGACGTTCTGCCTGTTGTTTATGCAAGGGGGCTTCCAACTGCTTTGCCCTTGTTTTCTGAGGGAAAGTCCAGCTCTGCCTCCACCAGAAAAAAGGGCCAAAGATCACCTGATGTGCACAATGTTTGAATATGCTCGTTGGTTCGACGTTCAGGAGAAAATTCCTGACGGTGGGAGCAATAAAGCAGTGGAATGGCTTTGCCCTCAGAAGTTGTGGGTGCTCCGTCACTGGAGGTTCTCAAGAAGAGACCCGACAGCTACCTGTCTGGAATGGTATAGGCATTCCTGTCTGAGCAAGGGGTTGGACTAGAAGACCTCCAAGGTCCCTTCCAACTCTGTTCTTCTCTCTTCTATGAAAGGCATAGTGGGCCAGCCGAGAAAAAAATTACAATGATTTGTATCACACCGTAAGGAGGAAGGCATCACAGGTAGTGCTTGATTTACAACCGGTTGGTTAGTGACCATTTGAAGTTATGGTGGCATTGAAAGTGATTTATGACTGGTCTTTACACTTACAAGCATGGGGGCTTCTCTAAGGTCACATGAAAGAGTCAGACACCACTGAATGGATAACATCCTCTCTCTCCTGCTCTTCCTCTTCCTCCTCATCTTCTTCTTCCTCCTCCCCTCTGCCCCTTCTCCTCCCCCTTCTCTTCTTCCTCCTCTTCTTCGACTTCTTCCTCCTCCCCTCCTCCTCTTCATCTTCATCTTCTTCTTCCTCCTCTTCTTCCTCCTCCTCTTCTTCTTCTTCCTTCCATTCATCTTCCTCTTCTTCTTCCTCCTCCTCCGCTTCCTCTTCTTCTTCCTCCTCCTCCTCCTCCTCTTCTTCCTCTTCCTCTTCTTCTTCCTCCTCCTCTTCTTCCTCCTCCTCTTCATCCTCCTCCTTTCCCTCTTCTTCTTCCTCTTCCTCCTCCTCCTCCTCCTCTTCTTCTTCCTTCTCCTCTTCTTCCTCCTCCTCCTCCTCTTCTTCCTCCTCCTCTTCCTCTTCTTCTTCCTCCTCCCCCTCCCCCCCCACTCTAGCCATGCTGGGGAATACATCATCACCCACTGGGACCCTAGGAACTGTAAGGTCAGCTGGATAACAGACCACTAACCTGAGATTTCAAGAGAGGACTTGTTGGCGTTCCCAGTACAAAGTTAGCTCCCCTAAGCATGGATGCTTGATGCTTATTAAGGTGGACACCAAGCTGAGCGAAATGAGTCACTGCAAGAAAATCAAATAGGCCTAAGAAGAATCAACGGTTGGCATTAAGCTGTAGTTCAAGGTGTGGATAATGACCAAGAAAGCCCTGCTAAGAGGGCTTACAAAACCTATTTTTCCAGCAGTGTGCTAGCAGGGAGCACTTATTCTCCCCACCTTCCTAAAGTCCAGCAGGATTCAGAGATGGAGATTCTCTGCTGGAGTTCCCATCCTGGCGAACCCATTGTCCTTACAAGTAATAGCAGTAGCACTTAGATGTACTGTATATTCTGCCACACAGTGTTTTATGGCACTCTCTGAGCAGTTTAAAATGCCGGCATATTTCCCCCCCCCCCCAACTGTTTGGCTCCTCAATTTACTGACCTCAGAAGGATGGAAAGCCGAGTCAACCTTGACCCAGTCAGGATCGAACTCCTGGCAGTGGGCAGAGTTTGCCTGCAATACTACATTCTGACCACTGGGCCACCACAACTCTTAATAATGTAATAATGGCTCTTACTAAGTAATAATGGCATTCTCAGGATTAATGTGCAGAAAGTTGTTAAAACACGGTTATTTAAACAGGTCTTTAAGGATGAAAGCTGTGACAATTACTATAACTGCCTAGAATGTAACACAATTTGATACCATTTTAGGAAGATTAGAAGACAGTGATTGTTTACAGTTAGATTATATTGCAATCACTACAGGAAGAGAGTCTGTGTATAATCTCACTTTTTCAGACAAATAACTATTCGGAGGCATGAGCTAAAATTTGCTACGGGTTGCCTTTCGGTTATCATTGCATTGTTATTTATTCCGCTGTGTGTTACAGATATTCCTCGACTTATAACCATAATTGAGTCCTGAATTATAATTATAACTCATTGCGGTCATTAAGCAGATTACCATGTGATCAGACCAGGTTTTATAATTTGAGAAGAACTACAAAGATGATTAGGGGACTGGAGGCTAAAACATATGAAGAACGGTTGCAGGAACTGGGTATGTCTAGTTTAATGAAAAGAAGGAGTAGGGGAGATATGATAGCAGTCTTCCAGTATCTCAGGGGCTGCCCCAAAGAAGAGGGAGTCAAGTTATTTTCCAAAGCACCTGAGGGCAGGACAAGAAGCAATGGGTGGAAACTAATCAAGGAGAGAAGCAACTTAGAACTAAGGAGAAATTTCCTGACAGTGAGAACAATTAACCAGCGGAACAGAAGTTGCCTTCAGAAGTTGTGGGTGCTCCAACACTGGAAGTTCTCAAGAACAGACTTGACAGCCACCTATCTAGAATGGTAGAGGTTCTCCTGCTTGAGCAGGGGGTTGGACTAGAAGACCTCCAAGGTCCCTTCCAACTCTGTTCTTCTCTCTTCTATGAAATACATAGTGGGCCAGCTGAGAAAAAACTACAATGATTTAACAAAAATACAGACTTCATAAGGAGGAAGACATCACAGGTAGCCCTTGGGTTACAACCAGTTGTTTAGTGACCATTTGAAGTTTCGGTGGCACTGAAAATAGTGATTTTAAAAACTGGTCTTTACACTTACAAGCACGGTGGCATCTCTAGGATCACATGAAAGAGTCAGACACGACTGAATGGATAACATCCTCCCGCTCCACCCTCCCCCTCCCCCTCCTCTTCTTCTTCTTCTTCTCCTTCTCCTTCTCCTTCTCCTTCTCCTTCCTCCTCTTCTTCTTCCTCCTCCACCTCCTTCCCCTCCTCCTCCTCCTCCTTCTCCCTCTCCTCCTCCCACTTCTTCTTCTTCTTCTTCTTCTTCTTCTTCTTCTTCTTCTTCTTCTTCTTCTTCTTCTTCTTCTTCTTCTTCTTCTTCTTCCTCCTCCTCCTCCTCCTCCTCCTCCTCCCCCTCCTCCTTCTCCTCCTCCTCTCCCTCTTCTTCTTCCTTCTCCTCGTCCTCCTTCTCTTCCTCCTCTCCCTCTTCTTCCTCCTCCTCTTTCTCTTTCTCCCCCTCCTCTTCTTCCTCCTCTTCCTATGTTCTATGTCCCATAGTCAATGTTCTATGTTTGATTTAGTTCTTGGAAGGCGGGACTTCCAGGAAGCCCATGAACTGTCAGCTAGCTTGGAAAGTCCTACACATATCCGCAAGACAGCAGGGAGAGAGAATTCTTGCTGCCTACAACATTATGTGGATGAGTCAATGAAGCTTCCAGGAGGAAGTTTTGACATAAGGCAACCTTTATTGCTCTCCTTTGGGTGAAAACTAAGCCTTCTACAAATTGATACCCTTTCCTCTTAAGTGTCCACCAGTTTTTCCATTTCAGATCCTTCCCTTTTGATACCAATATCATCATTCAATGTAATAACTAGGCAATTAGGGGAAGGGGGAAGAGAACTTCAGGCTCAAAAAGGAAAAAAAATCACTTCTCAAAAGGATGGGAGGTTTAATGTTGTGTCATCAGCTCCAGGCAGTTCACCAAACCGGTACTTAGGTACCCTGCTTCCTTTGGCGTCTTTCTTTCAGAATTGCACACTGCTTAATTACTGTCTTTATGCTTTCCTCTCTTTCTCTTGCCAATGTTGGTCAAACTGAGAAAGGGAGTAGAAAAAAGCTTGCATATAAAAAAAAATAGCGAGAGAAGTAGCTTGTGATGCACAGGAGAAAGACGCAGGGAAAGCAACAGATGGAAGGAGGGCAGAAGGAGACCGGAGGGGTATTGGAGGCAGGTTGAGCGTCTCCCAGAAAAAAAATTGCATGCTGTCTTATTGGTCTTGGATGGTGCCATAACTTGCGTTACGCTCCATTTGAGAAAACGATTGGAACCCGAAGGGCCCAGCTTCCCACGCTGATGACTCTCACAAGAATTAATGTTCCTTATTCTGTCTGCAGTTAAACCTCTCCCGTTCCTATTTAATTTCATGGGTTCGGAAAACCGGAGTGTCTTCGCTCAATTCAGGATTTGTCGAATCTGTAAACATGCTGCAATTAATTTATGGGCTAATTAGATTTGCATGCCACCCATCTGCGCAAAAGGGCAATAATAACAGAATTGGAAGGGACCTTGGAGGTCTTCTACTTTGACCCCCTGCTCAGGAAAGAAACCCTATATCAGTGATGGCTAACTTTTTCCAGACCGAGTGCCCAAAGCGCATGTGTGTGCGAACCCCCAAAATGCAATGCATGTGTGGCCCCCACGCATGTGCCCCACCCCTGCGCATGCACCCCCACACGTGACCCGCCATTGCATGTGTGTGCGCAGCCCCCACGCATGTACGTGCTTCCCCAGCATGTGACCCGCCCGGTGCATGCGCTCATGCCTCCATGAACCCTGCCTCCATGCATGTGTGCGCGCCCCCCACATGTGCCTCGTGCATGCTTGGCAGAGACCCGAATACATGCTGGTCAGCGGGAGGCACGCCAGTGGTGGGTTTCAAAAATTTACTACTGGTTTTGTGGGTGTGGCTTGGTGGGCGTGGCTTGGCTTGGTGGGCATGGCTTGGTGGGCGTGGCAGGGGAAGGATACTATAAAATCTTTTATTTATTTTATTTATTTATTTTGTCACAACAGCATATATAAGCATAAGCATGAAAGTAACTATATAATATATAAGCATATATATCAGCATAAGTATGTAATAACTATATTAATTGGATATAATGAAAGGAAACAATAGGACAGGAACGGTAGGCACGTTTGTGCTCTTATGCATGCCCCTTTCTCCATTCCCTCCCCACTGCAGGGGAAAGATACTGTAAAATCTCCATTCCCTCCCCACTCCAGGAGAAGGATATTATAAAATCTCCATTCCCTCCCCACTCCAGGGGAAGGATACTGTAAAATCTCCATTCCCTCCCCACTCCAGGGGAAGGATACTGTAAAATCTCCATTCCCTCCCCACTCCAGGGGAAGGATACTGTAAAATCTCCATTCCCACCCCACTCCAGGGGAAGGATACTGTAAAATCTCCATTCCCACCCCACTCCAGGGGAAGGCTACTGTAAAATCTCCATTCCCACCCCACTCCAGGGGAAGGATACTGTAAAAATCTCCATTCCCTCCCCACTCCAGGGGAAGGATACTGTAAAAATCTCCATTCCCTCCCCACTATAGGGGAAGGATACCGGTGGTGGGATTCAGCCAGTTCGCACCACTTCGGGAGAACCAGTTGTTAACTTTCTGAGCAGTTTGGTGAACTGGTTGTTTGAAGAAATCATTAGGGCAGAGAACCGGTTGTTAAATTATTTGAATCCCACCATTGAAGGATACTGTAAAATCTCCATTCCCACCCCACTCCAGGGGAAGGATACTGCAAAATCCCCATTTCCTCCCGATCAGCTGGGACTCGGGAGGCAGAGAATAGATGGGGGCGGGGCCAGTCAAAGGTGGTATTTGTCGGTTCTCCGAACTACTCCAAATTCCCGCTACCGGTTCTCCAGAACTGGTCAGAACCTGCTGAAACCCACCTCTGAGGCATGCATACATGCGCAGCAAAGCTGAACTGGAGCAACAGCTCATGTGCCATCAGAGAGGGCGCTGCATGCCAGAGGATCGCCACCCATCACGGCCCAATATCATTTCCGACCGCTTTCAAACCCAGTTAATTCTCCTATCCAAGCCAGTGACTGATGAGGTTTAACTTGGACATTAACTTTTCTTGTGGGTTTTCAAGCATTAAAGGCTAAACATCCAGAAGCATTTTTTTTTTCTCTCCCAAAAGTGTTTTCTTTGACACTTTTTTAGAAGAAATAAAATACTTTTAATTTCCTGGAAGAGCAGAAATTTTCCCTTGAGGGGGCGAATTGCTCTTCCACACAGTTCCCCAGTCGTGATGTGACCGTGTCTTGACAAAGCTGGAGAAGATGTCATTGTTTTTAGCTTAGGGCCTAAATTGCCTGCAATTCAAGTTGTCTTTCTCTTTTAGTGTTCATCAATTGTAAAAAGCCACTTTTTAAATTGGCCCTGTTTAAATAATCTATGATAGTCTAGCAGAGGCACCCAAGAATACAGCTAGTCCTTAATTTACGAGCACAACTGAGCCAAAATTTCTGTTGCGAAGTGAGACAGTTGGGACAAGTCACGGGAGCTCATCCCGTTAGGCGGCACTAGGGATTCGAACCGCCGAGCTGCCGACCTTTCTGATCGACAAGCTCAGCGTCTTAGCCACTGAGCCACCGCGACCCTCGGCCACTGTATGTGGAAGATGCCAAAAAAACGCTCTAAAATTCAATTCTTCTTTCTCCCAGAGAGAAATCAATAAGGCTATCTCCGAAGGTAGAAGTGGTCCATATTTCTGCCACAGGGATGTCTCCGTGAAATATCTTACAGGTCCACCCGAAGTCAATTTTTTTCTTTTATTCATCCAAACAGAGAACAAAAATCAGCCCCCGCAAAACAACAACAACAACAAAAAATCGCCAGATGCTTTTTTTAAATGAAATGCAGTGGCAACCATAGTGAAAGGACCGAAGAAAAACAGCCTCTCTTTGCGAGGTAAACAAACAGTCTTTCCGACTGTTTAATAGCACAGATTTCAATCTTCCTGGGGGGAAAAAAAAGTCACATTTGATTTACAGGCCATTAACAGAGCTTCTCTCCCCCCCCCCCACTCTTAGTTCTTTTAAAGAGAAGTAATGGCAGGAGAAGAAGAAGAAAAAATAGTAATACTTAATTTAGCAGTAGACATATAAGGGCCTACTTATACCGGCAGTCCTTTTCAACTCTCTGGCTTCCCTCGATTGTTCTACTGAAATCTGGTGTCGAGATCACCAAATTTAAGAGATTAAAAACATGGCCATTAGAGGGAAAGGGCCGAAAGCTTTTTCTTTGCTTGGGGGAATCTCCTGGTCTAATTCTCCTTTTTTTAAAAATCTTAACCCCGACATGAAAAACTGGGACTAAACAGGATCTCAATCCTATCTTCCTCGCATTCTTCTGTAAAGGAGGAATGAGAGCCAAGGCTGTGGGTTTTATTTGATAAATGACGTTGCACCACATAAGTGCCTTCGTTGCTTGGCTTTTGCCCGGAGGATTTTATTTTATTTTATTTTATTCATTTATTTGTCACAACAGTATATATAAGCATAAGCATGAAATAAGATGCCCCCAAACCACAAAACTGGATGGCTGTTTTGGTCCATTACAGTCCAAGCACTGGATTGCTTTGCAATTAAGACTAGAGACGTACAATTAGATTGTGTAGATAGATATTACAACGCAGCTGCCCTTCTTTCTGTAATCCATGAGGTCCCTCTGCCACCGTGACAGGACAGCTGCAAAGAGCATCACTCGGCTTCAAACAGAAGAAAGTCGCAAGTCACACTAAATGTTATTTCTGTTACATGTTTCCTTCCTTCCTTCCTTCTTTCCTTCCTTCCTTCCTTCCTTCCTTCCTTCCTTCCTTCCTTCCTTCCTTCCTTCCTTCCTTCCTTCTCCCTCCTCCTCCCTCCCTCCCTCCTTATTTTACATTGCTTTCTCTGCTATTAATAACATCAGTGAAATTATTTCTTCACATTGCTTTTTTTTTTTTTTTACCATGGAGTTGCACTAACAATCCCAGCCTGGGATTTTGACAGTAGAGCAGAGGATATACAGTAGTTTCAGTGATGAGGCGGCTGTGAATTGGCACCGCTTTGCTTCCTTTTCAAGACCACAAACATCTTTCAACCCCCCAAAACTTTTCCAACTTTCTGAAGAGAAAATGTCTCAGGAACCAGCGCTCTTCCCAATATGGCTGTGGAGATGGTTGATTGACAGGCTTCGGTTAGCATCCCAAAGCCAATCTCATTTATCCTCAAAGCACCAAACAGTAGCTATAAAGACATGGATTAAGAGGGCTTTTAATTAGTGTTTTGGCACAGGGACAAAACACAAATGACCCTCGAAACAGAGAAAGACGATTCCCAAAATTGCAGAATCAAGAGATATAATAATAATAACAGAGTTGGAAGGGACCTTGGAGGTCTTCTAGTCCAAGCCCAGGCAGGAAACCCTACACCATTTCAGACAAATGGTTATCCAACATTTTCTTAAAAATTTCCAGTGTTGGAGCATTCACAACTTCTGGAGGCAAGTTGTTCCACTGGTTAATTGTTCTCACTGTCAGGAAATTTCTCCTTAGATCTAGGTTGCTTCTCTCCTTGATTAGTTTCCACCCATTGCTTCTTGTCCTGCCCTCAGGTGCTTTGGAGAATAGCTTGACTCCCTCTTCTTTGGGGCAGCCCCTGATATATTGGAAGACTGCTATCATGTCTCCCCTAATCCTTCTTTTCATTAAACTAGAAAAGGACTAGGGGAAACATGATAGCAGTGTTCCAATATCTCAGGGGTTGCCACAAAGAACAGGAGATTCAGAAACCCTGTTTGTCACTAGAGAAAGAAAGTGGTGTTCCAATCACAAACACAAAAATATTCTATTTTTATTTTTTTAATTTATATGCCACCCAACTCCTGCAATTTCAACTCTGCCTCTTGACGCCTGAGTTTCAAAAATCCAGAAGTTGCAGCACATGAAACAGATCTCCGCTGGACAGGAAATGCCATTGAATTTATTTTGTTTTCGGCAGGGGGATGTATTTGGTTACCCGGGGCACAGAAATAGAAGAAAGTGACATATCTTGGCAGCTCGGTTTAAAGGAAATCTGCTGCTGTGGCAAAAGAGCGAGAGTTGAAAAGTGAGCCCTGTTCTATTTTTTGCTCCGCTTCATCAGAAGATTAAAAAAGCAGCCATTTCCCCTCCCCCTTCCTGTTCTCACCTGTGGACACAGCTTCTCTAGGGGATTTAAACTACTGTACCGTTTAAAACTGAGGGACACCAAGGGTGGCTCAGTGGCTAAAACGCTGAACTTGTCAATCGAAAGGTTGGCAGTTCACCGGTTCGAATCCCTAGCACTGCATAACGGAGTGAGCTCCCATAACTTGTCCCAGCTTCTGCCAACCTAGCAGTTCGAAAGCACGTAAAAAATGCAGGTAGAAAAATAGGGACCACCTTTGGTGGGAAGGTAACAGCGTTCCGTGCGCCTTTGGCATTGAGTCATGCCGGCCACATGACCACGGAAACGTCTTCAGACAGCGGTGGCTCTTCGGCTTTGAAATGGAGCTGAGCACCGCCCCCTAGAGTCAGGAACGACTAGCACATATGTGCAAGGGGAACCTTCTTTACCTTTACCTTACCGTTTAAAAACAGAAGAGGAAAGGACTTCCATGTTTTGCTTGTTTGAGTTTGGATTCATGGAGTTACAGCATGAAAAGGAAGAATTCTGAAATCGAGGCTGGAGGAGAGAAAGGAGAATGGACACACCAGAGTTTAATACAGGAAGGTTTTTGGTTTTTTTAAAAATGTCCTCTATTACAGAAGAGAGACTCCCTTGCAAAAGAGGCCATGGGGTTAAAAAAAATATCTTCCTCTGGTATTGTGGAAGTTTGCTCCTCCTCTTCGTTTAAAGCAGAGATCTCTAAACTTGGCAACTTTAAAACCCGTGGACTTCAAGTCCCAGAGTTCCCCAGCTGCCTGCTGGCTGTGGAATTCTGGGAGTTGAAGTCCATAAGTGTCTCAAGTTGCCAGAACTCAAAGCAAACCCCCATTTCTGTACGCAGAAATGGCAAGCAGAGACCAGATGATGTATGACTCAACCCTAGAGATACTCAGGTTCTCATTTAGCTACCTTCCAGGAAGACATGAGATCAATCATTCTTCCTCCCGCATCACGAGCTTATAAGATTGACTTGAGGATTAAAAGAAAAAAAGGGGGAGGGGGTGAGTAATGATGGCCAAAGGAAAAGCACACTTTAATATATATATATATATATATATATATATATATATTAAGGTAAACATAAAGATTCCCCTGGGACATATGTGCTAGTCCTTTCCGACTTCTGGGAGCGGTGCTCATCTCCGTTTCAAAGCCGAAGAGCCAGCGCTGTCCGAAGACGTCTCCGTGGTCATGTGGCCGGCATGACTCAACGCCAAAGGCGCACGGAACGCTGTTCCCTTCCCACCAAAGGTGGTCCCTATTTTTCTACTTGCATTTTTTACGTGCTTTCGAACTGCTAGGTTGGCAGAAGCTGGGACAAGTAACGGGAGCTCACCCCGTTACGCGGCACTAGGGACTCGAACCGTTGAACTGCCGACCTTTCGTTCGACAAGTTCAGCGTCTTGGCCACTGAGCCACCGCGTCCCTCTCAAATATATATATATATATTAGCAATAGCTTTTTTATTTAAATGCTACACCTGAGCAGGCAACTACGTAACTCTCTTCTTTTCCTTTTTATCAGATCGCACAGGGTTATATCTTCTTGCAAACCCTCTTCAACGACAGGCGGTCCTCGATTTACGACCGCAGATCAGACCCCCAAATGTCCATCGCTAAGCGAGGTAATTGTTAAGTGAGCTTTTGCCCACTTTTCATGCCACCGTTGTTCAGCAAATCGCTGTTAGTCACATGGTTGTTATGTGAACCTGGCTTCCCCATTGCTTCTCAGAAGGTTCCCCAAAGGGGTATCACGTGACCCCAGGGCATTGCAACCGTCATAAATATGAGTTGGTTGCCAAGGGTCTGTATTTTTGAATCATGTGACCATGGGGGTACTGCGATGTTAGAAGTGCAAAAAAAAAAAATAGTCCTAACCTAAGCCATGTTTTCAGTGTCATTATAATTTTGAACGGTCACTAAACGAAAGGTTGTAAGTCAAGGAGTACCTGTACAGGACTCTCTTCCGTTCCTATTTACCAGAGAACGCCGGATGGATTTTATCTTCCTGCAAACACTTCAAATAATCCATCCTCACACATACAGACCCCAAATATACTTCATTCTTGTCTTCTTCTCCTTGCTCCATTAAACCCAGGCTACAATCTGGAACCCCACTAAGTATTTCTGCTCTACGATAAAAGGTAAAGATTCCCCTCCCACATATGTGCTAGTCATTCCCGACTCTAGGGGGCGGTGCTCATCTCCATTTCAAAGCCGAAGAGCCAGCGCTGCCCGAAGACGTCTCCATGGTCATGTGGACAGCATGACTCAACGCCAAAGGCGCATGGAGCAGTGGTGGGTTTCAAATTTTTTTTACTACCGGTTCTGTGGGCATGCTTGGTGGGCGTGGCAGGGGAAGTTTACTGTAAAATCCCCATTCCCTCCCCACTCCGGGGGAAGGATACCGTAAAATCTCTATTCCCACCCCACTCCAGGGGAGGATACTATAAAATCTCCCTTCCCACCCCAATCCAGGGCAAGGATACTGCAAAATCCCCATTTCCTCCCGATCAGCTAGGACTTGGGAGGCAGAGAATAGATGGGGGCTGGGCCAGTCAGAATTTTTACTATGGCTCTCGGAACTACTCAAAATTTCCATTGAAACCTGTTGAAACCCACCTCTGGCACAGAGTGCTGTTCCCTTCCCACCAAAGGTGGTCCCTATTTTTCTACTTGCATTTTTCACGTGCTTTCGAACTGCTAGGCTGGCAGAAGCTGGGACAAGTCACGGGAGCTCACCCCGTTACGCGGCAGCACTAGGGACTCAAACCGCTGAACTGCCGACCTTTCGATCGACAAGCTCAGTGTCTCAGCTACTGAGCCACCGCGTCCCTCTATTTCTGCTCTAGATCATCTCTTTTCCAAGCGTCTGGTCTTCTTTTTTTGAATGAGCCATTGCAGCTTTTACTTCCATATCTGTTGCATCTTGGCTAGGCCTGGCTGAGCCACCTCGGGGGATTTTCTGCCACTATGATGCTGTGAAGTTTGCAAGCCAGGAACGTGATGGATGTGCCCTGCTCTATGTGTTCTCTGTTCTCTCCCGTCACCCCAGACATGGGCTCCTGCTGGCAGCTGCGTCTCCTTGGATAGAATCCAGTTTTGCTTCTTTCCAGCTGCATGTCCAGAGGTGGGCTGAGGTCCAGGTGCTAAGGAGCAGCTGAGTTAGCCTCTAACCTCTGCAAGCAACCCCCCCCCTCCCCACTGGATATGTTTTGAGACAACAGCTGAGGACAAAACAACAAACCGGAGAATGGGAGCCTTCTGTCCCTATTTGGGTCATCTAGATCAGGGGTCTCCAACCTTGGCATCTTTAAGCCTGGCGGACTTCAGCTCCCAGAATTCCCCAGCCAGCAAAGCTGATTCTGACCAGTTCTGGAGAACTGGTAGCGGAAATTTTGAGTAGATCGGAGAACCGGTAGTAAAAATTCTGACTGGCCCTGCCCCCTTCCATTCTCTGCCTCCCGAGTCCCAGCTGATCGGGAGGAAATGGGGATTTTGCAGTATCGTTCCCCCTGGAGTGGGGTGGGAATGGAGATTTTGCAGTATCCTTCCCCGCCATGCCTACCAAGCCACGCCCACCAAGCCATGCCATGCACACCAAGCCACACCCATAGAACCAGTAGTAAAAATTCTGCTTTCCCATGGATTTTGCTTGTCAGAAGGTCGCAAAAGCGGATCACGTGACACACACACCCCGGGACACTGCAACAGTCATAAATATGAATCAGTTGCCACACGACCGAATTCTGATCTCATGACCACCGGTACGCTGCAGTGCAGTGGAGTGGTGGGTTTCAACATTTTTTACTACCGGTTCTGTGGGCGTGACTTGGTGGGCGTGGCATGGCTTGGTGGGCGTGGCTTGGTGGGCGTGGCAGGGGAAGGATACTGCAAAATCCCCATTTCCTCCCGATCAGCTGGGACTCGGGAGGCAGAGAATAGATGTGGGCGGGGCCAGTCAGAATTTTTACTACCAGTTCTCTGAACTACTCAAAATTTCCGCTAGCAGTTCTCCAGAACTGGTCAGAACCTGTTGAAACCCACCTCTGCTGCAGTGGTGGTAAGTATGAAAAACAGTCATAACTCACTTTTTCCCAGCGCCGTCGTAACTGTGAACGGTCACTAAGTGAACTGTTGTAAATCGAGGATCACCTGCAGACTAGACTTGGTTTTCATGCAATGCAATGCAATAAAATGCAGAAAAGCCTTCATTCTGCATGACCTCCTCTCTTCTTAAGGCAGAGGATAATTTTTGGAAAGGTTTTGGAGACCTGCTCTCCAGCTTTCAGAGGTTAGGTTTCACACACACACACAGACACACACACAAATACACACACACAAACACACGCACACCCCAAACTACTGGAGCACACACTGGATTTAACCGGACGATGGAGAAGGCATCCAAAACGCTACGAGATCTCTTTCTCTTGCCAGGATTCGAAACGCGTTCCAAAGAATGACTTCAAAGGGTGACGCTGGCAATGTTTTATTCCCTTATGCATCTGTTTGTAATACACATTACTGCATCTCATTTTTCACTGAGAGAAGGTTCGAACAAATCTGCTTTTTTCACCCTCCAAACTCCTAATAATCTAGGAGGACAATACTCAAAGCTATTTTTGCAACTCTGGTCCAGAAACGGCGAATTGAGCCAGCTTTGGATACTTTCCACGCACAAATCCTTTCGGTGTTACAAGCACCAGTGCACATACCTCTCTGGTGCAGCCGGACCCAGACCAAATTTATCCAAAGCAAGGCCCAGTAAGAGAGAAAGCGGGCAGGATCCATCCCTAGGAGTTTATTCCCAGGGAAATCAAGTTTTAATTCGCCCCTGTGCTATCTCCAACTCCCTACGTATACAGTGCTTCCAAAGGAGGAGGGGGGGGGGCTGGCTGCATCGTTTTGAGACCCCCAAACTGCTACTCTGTAATAAATCACACACACCCTCCTTTTCCCCTCCATCCCTCCCTCAAATCCTCAAAGTCTTAAGAAGCTGTACCACTTTGCAAGGCGCAGTGGCAGTTCCGACAGCTCGGCATTTGCGTTGAGAGCCGGCAAACCGAGGTGGGCCATCTTCTTGGCACGCCGCCCTCTTTAACAGTCTTGAGAACGAAAATCAGGTTCTCCGCTTCACTTGCCGAACGTCTTGGCAGCAGGAGGGAAAGCTTGTTGGTTCCTAAAAGCTGCGCGGTAACTTTCAACCTGGTTTCCCGCGTGGGAAACGAGGGTGGCTGTTGAAGCCCAAGATGGAACCCTGATCTCCTCTTCTCATCCACGGTCGCCCGGAAGGCCGCTAATAACCAAAGACGGGGGGGGAACCCGATTCACACTTAGAAGCCACTTGGAACTTGTCACGAATCTCCAGCTCCATATCCTGGGATAGAAGTTTCAGCTTTTCCCTTCCTTTCAAAAGGATATTTTGGTTGGTTGGTTCCCCACCCACCCACAGTTAGACAAGAGGTGGGCGTAGCTGCACTGGAAAGCAGCAGTTAGTATCTTCAAGGAAAAGACTCTCGATTTTTGTTACTCTCTTCCTGAAGTTAGTCCTTGGGGTTTTTCTGTCCACAATCCTGTCCACAGGCTGAGATCAAACCATCTTCCTAGAGGTTGGGGAGGGAAGGTCTGAAGTATGGTCAGCTGGGCGCCCATCCTAGCCGCTCACCTGCAGGGACCGATTCTCCGTTCTTCTTGGCCTGAGTTGGCTACCTTAACTAGTCCGTAATACCACTCATCACGCTGTGTTAAAGGAGCTCCAAGGGCCCCTTGGCTGGCTGGCTGGCTGGCTGGCTTCTGTGCCTCTCCATCCCCAAGACACGGGATGTGTGTCTCCATAGCTCCTTTCCCAACATCTGCCATGGATGACATGAAAAAGATAGGGTTCTCTACAGCAAAAGGTTGGTTCCTGGGGGTGGTGGGGTTTCGACTCAAGGTGGGCTTCAGAGACCCCCTGGTTCTAAGGGAAGGGGCTCTTCCTGCTGCTTCTTCCGTTGACGCTCTCGTTTGGCCCGCCAGCAGACCAAGGCGGCCACCAGGAGGCCGACTCCAAAGACCAAGGTAGCCACGGAGACCAACTTGGCAATGTCCATCTGGGGCCCATTGATGGTGAAGGTGATGCAGGTGGCGGCGATGCCGATCACCAAGGCAACGATGCCAAAGGGGAAGATGCAACGGTACCACGACTTCTCGGTGCCCCCCGTGGCCAGGGCCAGCTTGTTCAAAGTGGCGGTGGAGTCCGTGGTGGCAGCGACGGGAAGCCCCGATTTTCCTCCTTGGAGGCAAGTCAGCGAGTTGGACTTACAGTTCATCATTCTGGCAGGTGCCCGGTGGAAGATTCTTACCCCCAACTCCCTGGGAGGACGAAGATCCACAACTCTTGCAACGTAGCTTATTTCTAGAAGTGGAGAACCACAAGGAAAGTCCTCTCCTTCGTTTCTTCTCTTGTTGCGTTCTCCCTTTACCCCTCTCTCTCTCTCTCTCTCTCTCTCTCTCTCTCTCTCTCTCTCTCTCTCTCTCTCTCTCTCTGTGGCTGGTGAAGGCTTTCTGGCTTTCTGCACCAGCGTTGGCTCCCACTGATTCTTTTGCTGTAGCAGCCAATGGCTGGGATTGGCAGGCAGGAGAAATGAGATCATATGTGTGGGCAGGAGCTCAGCCGCTGTTAACTGTTTCGGAGAAAAATCCTGACCGGGGGCGGGGGGAGAGGTTGCGTGTGGGGGGGGGGACTGAATAAAGCATCTTTCCTCCCCTGGAATCCTGGGGGTGGTGGTGGGGCACCAGAAGGGGGGTGACTGCTCTCATCATTTGGGATGACGACTTCTTGGTTCTATCTTGGTCAATGAATCCTCGCCGAAGTGCTTAGGTTGGTGTCTTTGGGATTTGTTGACCTGCTTGAGCTGTTTGGATGTGTCAGAGTTCTTTTAGCTTTTCTTTACAAAGAGGGGAACAGATAGAAGAGTCTGGCCGTCTCTCTCTTCTGTTCACTGTGGGGCAACTATGAAGGTCCAAGTTTCATGGAGTAGGAAGACGAGATTAGTATCAGGATAACAGAGTTGGAAAGGAACCTTGGAGATCTTCTAGTCCAACCCCCTGCTCAAGCAGGAAACCCTATACCAGGAGTCTCCAACCTTGGCAACTTTACGACTTGTGGACTTCAACTCCCAGAATTCCTCAGCCAACATGTGCTGGCTGAGGAATTCTGGGAGTTGAAGTCCACAAGTCGTAGAGTTGCCAAGGTTGGAGATCCCTGCCCTATACCATTTCAGATGGATGGTTGTCCTGTCTCTTCTTGAAAATCTCCAGTGATGGAGCACCCGCAGGTTCTGAAACTGTTCCAGTGGTTGGTTTTTGTCACTGTCAGGAAATTTCTCCTTAATTCTAGGCTGGATCCATCTTTGATAATCTTCCATCTGTTAGATCAGGGGGTCTCCAACCTTGGCAACTTTTAAGACTTGTGGACTTCAACTCCCAGAATTCCTCAGCCTTTGCTGAAAAATTGGCTTTAAATGTAAAATTTGTTACTACGGTTCTGTGGGGGTGGCTTGGTGGTGGTGGTGGGGTAATGTGACTGGGTGGGCGTGACCAACTCTTTTTTTTACTTTTAAAAGCATTTTTTCTACAACCTCTTCGGCCGAAGAGGTTGTTAAAAAATGCTTTTAAAAGGCTCTGACGATCCCAGCTGAGTTGCCTGATCCTCAGAGGCTTTTTTCTTTTCTTTTAAAGGCAAAAATAAAATGCTTTTAAAAGAAAACAAAAGCCTCCGACGATCAGGCAACTCAGCTGGGATTGTCAGAGGAGCCTTTTAAAAGCATTTTTTTACAATCTCTTCGGCTGAAGAGGTTGTAGAAAAAATGCTTTTAAAAGGCTCTGACGATCCCAGCTGAGCCGTGCAATCATCAGAGGCTTTTTTTTTACTTTTAAAAGCATTTTTTCGGCCGAAAAAAAATGCTTGTAAAAGTAAAAAAAAAAACCAACCTCTGATGATCGCGTGGCTCAGCTGGGCATGGGGGCGGGGCAGGGATTTTTGCTACCGAATTCTCTGAACCACCTGCCGCCATCGCTACCGAATCAGGCGATCCAGTCCAAACCGGGAGTATTTCACCCCGGCTGACCCCCCTCCTCTCTGTGGCAGCCCCTCAAATATTAGAAGGCTGCTATCATGCTGTCATGTCACTCCTAGTCATACTTCAGGCATGGAAGGTTCCTGAGGGACCTGAGCCCAGTCCATTTGTCTCAGCCCAAAAGCTGAGGTAAATCATCGTGAAAATACTTCATTAGGAGTGTGGAGACCCAAATTCTTGTTCTTCTTTACGGATGGAAGTCAATCAGGTGACTTTGGGCCAGTCCCTTTCTCTCAGCTCAACTTCCCTCAGAAAGATGCTACCTTGAGCTCTGGTATTACATAAATCTAACAGAAATGCATTTCAGTTTCAGCTCATGAAGAAGAAAGACATTTTGAGGGTAGCTTTTAGATTCAGTCTTGCTTGTTAATTTCCAGGAAGAAACATTCATTTGGATTTGAAATTTTAAGCTTAGGCAACTTAGAACTATGCCGCCTTCGGTCTGACCTAAAAGTCGTACATGAAATTATCTGCTACAACGTCCTACCTCTCAATGACTACTTCAGCTTCAACCGCAACAATACACAAGCACACAATAGATACAAACTCAAGGTAAACCGCTCCAAACTCGATGGCAGAAAATACGACTTCAGCAACAAGAGTGGTCAATGCCTGGAATGCACTATCTGACTCTGTGGCTTCTTCCCCAAACCCCCAAAACTTTAACCTTAGACTGTCTACTGTTGACCTCACCCCATTCCTAAGAGGTCTGTAAGGGGACGTGCATAAGCGCACCAGCGTGCCTACCGTCCCTGTCCTAATGTTCCCATTTATTCGTACCCATTTCCTGTATTCATAACCATGTTTATACTTGTATCTGTTATCTTACCTGTTTGACAAATAATAATAAACAAACAAACAAATAAATAAATAAATAAACAAACAAACAAACAAATAAATACCCTGAGAACAGGATGCAACCTTCAACAGCCTGTGGCCAGATCTCGAAGAAATAAAGATAGTCCTTGAGTTATGACCAGTTCTGACAGATCTGTCTTGAGGGTACTTACAACCTGGTTCACCATGGATTGTCACCAATTGACAACCACGTCATTTGTTTAATGACCGCTGCAAACAAGTCCATAAAACGAGGTTGGTCACGTGACCAGCCTGCTTTATGATGGCCACAAGTTATGACCGTGATACGCAGGCTCCATTACGATCATAACGTGAGGATTTCTTCTCAGGAATCCTCTGTTTCATATTTTCTTCCCCTCAGAGATGAGTATGTTGTTGGGATCATACATTTTAAGAATGTTTGACAGGATTGTCCCAAAGGTGTTTTTTTTTTTTTTTTCAAGAGGCAACTGGACTTTCTGGTTTTTCTCTGAAGACGTTTCGCTTCTCATCCCAGAAGCTTCTTCAGCTCTGACTGGATGGTGGGGGAATGGAAGGGTTGATATTCTTTGCAGACAGCTGGTCATTTGCATCCTTTTAGAGGGTCGCTGAGGACACTTGGAAATTTATCTGTGCCCTCAAGCAAAACACCATCGAAGTGAAACCAGAAAGTCCAGTTGTGTCTTGATAAAGGATCTTTGGGACAACCATGACCTGGATGACTGAGCATCTCCATAGACTTTTGACAGGATTCAATACCCTGAATTAAGCTGGGGCAGATATTAGAAATCAGCAGCCTTTTGATAATGAAAACCCAAGCTCAGTAGAGTTGCAGATAAATTAGCCCCTTAGAAAGAAGATCTAAAGATAAGTGAGTAAAGCAATTGGCAAGAAAACAGTGTTAGAATTTATCTCCAGAAAAATCCAATCAGCTGAGGCAGGAACAGCACACAAGACGGTATTGAAGGCTTAATGAAAAACAAAAACATTAGAATAAAATAGTCTTAAAGTAGGAGGTGAATTCAAACAGTCCAGTGATATTTTTTAAAAAAGTTATTATGGCAAGATCCTCCCAGTCACCAGAGGTTTTTGGTTTTTTTTTATCACTGGACTGTTTGAATAATAATATGATTCTTAGCCAGGCGCGAAATACATGCTTCTCAACAAAACAGCATTATAAATTTTCACCAGATTAAACATTACTTCAAGAAAAAAAATTTCTCCTCCAGCCTCAGTTTGTCTTCAAAAGGTTATAAGAACAAGGGTGGGCCTGGCTTAAGAAATAAACGAAGCTGTGTCTTTCATTTAAATGTAAACTGACTTGCGTTAACATTCAAATAATTAACTGTGTGTAGCCTCCATCGGAAATGTTTTATTTGTTTACTTCCTAGCCTAGCCTACCATCTTGGTATTGCCAGGGGTGGGCGTCAAAAATTTTAGCAAGGTTCTCTGCCTGGGTGCTGGATGGGCGTGATAGAAGGTTCCTTCCTTCCTTCCTTCCTTCCTTCCTTCCTTCCTTCCTTCCTTCCTTCCTTCCTTCCTTCCTTCCTTCCATGGTGTGCAGTGGTTAGAATGCAGTATTGCAGGCTAACTCTGCCGACTGCCAGCAGTTCGATCCTGACTGGCTCAAGGTTGAGCCAGTCCTTCCGAGGTCAATAAAATGAAGACCCAGATTGTTGGGGACAAGAGGCTGACTCTATAAACTGCTTAGAGAGGGCAGTAAAAGCACTGTGATTATACTGTAAAGCAGTATATAAGTCTAAGTGTTGTTGCTATTGCTATTTAACAACCAACGGGTTTAGCAATGGAAATTTCGGTCTCCCCTTGCGATCGTAAATCGAAGACTACCTGGATTAAATTTATTAGCATGCAATTTTCACCTTCTACAATATAAATCCAGCACTAGGGAACTGTCCAGAGTACCAAATCAAACCCCGGGCATTTATTTTTGGTTAAATCATCTTTCGGATTATAGACTGAGAAATGACCAACAGGAAGCAAGCAAATATTTTTGCTCCCCAGCTGATATATTGGATTTGTCTTGTATCTTCTTCAGCCTGCCTTTTTCTGTGGTGTCAGTTGGGCTAGAGCAAAGGTTGGCTTGCATATAAAACATCTGTGGTATAATAATCTCTTGGTGGATGGTGAGTCATGCATCTATTTCCTTAGAGCAGAGGTCTTCAAACTTGGCAGCTTTAAGACCTGTTGACTTCAGCTCCCAGAATTCTCAGCATAGCTGGCTGGAGAATTCTGGGAGTTGAAGTCCACAAGTCTTAAAGCTGCCAAGTTTGAAGACCTCTGCCTTAGAGGAAATACCTTTCTAGTCATAGGACAACTGCCCTTGATTTAATTTATTGTTATTTAATTCTACTGCTTAGTCTTCATTTGGAGCATTATGAAGGATATGTCAGTGTTACAATATTTGAGGGAGGGGCTGCGACAAAGAAGAGGCGGGGGGGGGGTAAGCTTATTCTCCAAAGCACCTGAAGGCAGGAGAAGAAGCAATGGATGGAAACTAATCTAGGAGAAATCCAACCTAGAAGTAAGGAGAAATTTCCAGATGGTGAGAACTATTATTCAGGGGGATGGTTTGCTTTCAGAAGTTGTGAGTTCTCCATCACTGGAAGTTTTTAAGAAGAGAGTGGACAACCTTTTGCCTGGGATAGTATAGGGGTCTCCTGCTTGAATAGTGATTTGGACTATAAGACCTCCAAGGTCCCTTTCAACTCTGTTATTCTCTCCTTGGCTTTGGTGGGTTTGTGTGAATCCAGCCATTGCCGTTGCTAAGGCCGCAAACCCAGCCGGTTCTAGTATAATATCACATCAAGGCAAGCCATGATTTAATTGCAAGGTGCAGCCTTCACCAGCAACTAATTATTTGGGGTTTTCTTAAGCCCCCCCCTCCCACGACAGGGAGCGAAAATCACAGTGAACTTTGTGATCCAGGGCATTCAGCTTTCAAGTGTCTCTCAAATTCTCAACGCTCTTGAAAAAAACGCAATTAGCCTGCCTTCTTGGAAGCTCACAAAGAGAAAGGTTTGGAAAATCAACAGAGGTTGACTGCTGTAGGGAATTTAGTCTCTCGGCTCAAGCCAAAGGATTTGCAAAGCAAAGGTTCCAATTTTGCTCTGGGCTGGCCAAAGAAGAATAAAACCACAGCCGGGGCTTATTTCCCGTCACCAAACCAAAGTGGGTCTGTTAATCCTTGTCTCTACCCTTTCACAAAAATCAGGCAAGTAAGAGACACCTAACCAGGGATGGGCTTCAAAAATTTTAGCAATGGGTTCTTTGCCTGGTTGCTGGGTGGGCGTGGCCATGGTGGGAGTTGAAGTCCACAAGTCGTAAAGGGACCAAGGTTGGAGACCCCTGTTCCAGAGGCTTTCCTCAGCTTCCGGGAGGGTGAAAATGACCTCCCCAGGCTCCGGAGGCCCTCTGTAGGCCAGAAACAGGCCTGTTTTCGGCCTTACCTAACTTCTGATAGGCCTGTTTTTCGCCCTCCCCAAGCCTCTGTGCGCGCCCTGCACTTACCTACATCCAAAACGGGCCACGCACCAGAATGCTACCAACCTGCCTTCCATTGAGGACCTGTATACTGCACGAATCAAGAAGAGGGCCGTGAAAATATTTGCAGATCCCTCACATCCAGGACATAAACTGTTTCAACTCCTACCCTCAAAACGACACTATAGAGCACTGCACACCAGAACAACTAGACACAAGAACAGTTTCTTCTTGAAGGCCATCACTCTGCTAAACAAATAATTCCATCAACACTGTCAAACTATTTACTGAATCTGCACTACTATTAATCTTCTCATCGTTCCCATCACCCATCTCCTTCCACTTATGACTGTATGACTGTAACTTTGTTGCTGGCAATCCTTATGATTTATATTGATATGTTGACCATCAATTGTGTTGTAAATGTTGTACCTTGATGAACGCATCTTTTCTTTTATGTACACTGAGAGCATATGCACCAAGACAAATTCCTTGTGTGTCCAATCACACTTGGCCAATAAAAATTCTATTCTATTCTATTCTATTCTATTCTATTCTATTCTATTCTATTCTATTCCTTTTTATTTGTTTCTTAGTAAAATTTGATTGCTTATTTGTACCCTATGACTATCATTAAGTGTTGTACCTTAGAATTCTTGATGAAGATAGCTTTTCTTTTATGTACTCTGAGAACATACGCACCAAAGACAAATTCCTTGTGTGTCCAATCACACTTGGCCAATAAAAAATTCTATTCTATTCTATTCAATTCTATTCTATTCTTTACTGCGCAGTTCTTGGTGCTCTCTGGGCTTGGTTGTTTCCACTGCAGAGCTTTCATTACCAAACTAGGTAACATCATCAGGCACTCAGGACATCAGTTGGTAATGAAACTTCTGCAAGAAAACAACCAAGCGCAGAGAGCACCAAGGATTCTGGAGTTCAACCCTGAGTTACAAATATCCTTTTCTATTGGCACTTGCATATAAACAAAGAGCAAACCCCCACGCCCTTCTAGCACTGATGGTGTTCCTTAGTTTGCCAATGAAGGGCCTCTGGTGGCTCAGACTGGTAAGACAGTCTGTTATTAACAGCAGCTGCTTGCAATTACTGCAGGTTCAAGTCCTACCAGGCCCAAGGTTGACTCAGCCTTCCATCCTTTATAAGGTAGGTAAAATGAGGACCCAGATGGTTGGGGGCAATAAGTTGACTTTGTATATAATATACAAAAGGATGAAGACTATTGCTTGACATAGTGTAAGCCGCCCTGAGTTTTCGGAGAAGGGCGGGATATAAATGCAAATTTAAAAAAAAAATGTCCGCAAGAAAACCACCAAGCTCAAAGAGCACTAAGGCCCCCACAATTTAACTTTGAGCTACAAATATTCTGTTGTTGATTTTTCAAATGAATTAAATTCAAATGTTTGTTGCGAGCTTAAACACTCTACAATAATCAGAGCTACTAATGGTCAAAGCTAATTGGTGGCAGGTAAGAGTCAATGGAATTTAAAGTGGGCTGAAGGTAGATCTCTTGTGGGTGCAAGAGGACTCGACATATGACATATGGGAATGAACTGGACTTAAATGTTAGATTTAAACAAATTAAGATGATGTTTATCTGATGGATATACAAATATGGACTATAAGGTATATATCCTAATTGATTTTTGATCGCTAAAAGCGGCCAGACTATTGGTAGCGCAATACTGGAAGAAGGAACATTTGCCTACGATTGATGAATGGATATTAAAAGTTGCTAACCTGGCGGAAATGGCAAAAATCTCAGCATATTTGAAAGACTGTCCACAAGAGAAATACATAGCGGAATGGAGAAGATGGATTGACTATATTCAAAATAAATATCAGACTAAGAAATATCAAATAGGGTCTGTGTGGCTCAGACTGCTAAGACAGTCTGTTATTAACAGCAGCTGCTTGCAATTACTGCAGGTTCAAGTCCCACCAGACCCAAGGTTGACTCATCCTTCCATCCTTTATAAGGTAGGTAAAATGAGGACCCAGACTGTTGGGGGCAATAAAAGTTGACTTTGTATATAATATACAAATGGATGAAGACTATTGCTTGACATAGTGTAAGCCGCCCTGAGTCTTCGGAGAAGGGCGGGATATAAATGCAAATAAAAAAAATAGCTTTTGAATGAACAAAGTGTAATGGAAATTAAGGGTCTATGGAGGGATGAGAGTTTATGGACAGTTTAGTTTATGATTGTTAGAAGTTTATTACACCCTGTACTTTGCTCTGGGAAGTCTGGGGGGGGGGTTGAGGGGGGGGAGGGGGGGAAGGAGGGGGGGATATTTGTTAAAATCTTGAAAACCTTTTCAATAACATAGCTGCTTATTAACACAGCTGCTTGCAATTACTGCAGGTTCAAATCCCACCAGGCCCAAGGTTGACTCAGCCTTCCATCCTTTATAAGGTAGGTAAAAAGAGGACCCAGATTGTTGGGGGCAATAAGTTGACTTTGTATATAATATACAAATGGATGAAGACTACTGCTTAACACAATGTAAGCCGCCCTGAGTCTTCGGAGAAGGGCGGGATATAAATGCAAATAAAAATAAAAATAATTAAAAAAAAGACTTACGACATATTTGACCGACCCCCTCCAATATTCTCATCTATCTGACTTGCAAGGTGATGTGAATTTTGCACTTTAAGCTAGCTCCTCTGAATGCATTCAGCTTGATAATCCACAGGGCCCAGTATACAAGCCAGATGGTTTCCTACAGCATGTCCAGCCAAATGTGAATTTATGGCAGAGCATATGCAACGATTCCTCGTGACATTTCCTAGGATTTCCTCCCCCCAACTTTTTTGCAGAATTGGCAAGAGAGAGTTGGGGGCTGAGATTATTTCATTCCATTAACAGAATAACAGAGTCGGAAGGGACCTTGGAGGTCTTCTAGTCCAACCCCCTGCTCAGGCAGGAACTCTACACCAGGGATAGTCAACCTTTTTATACATACCGCCCACTTTTGTATCTCTGTTAGTAGTAAAATTTTCTAACCGCCCACCGGTTCCACAGTAATGCGCCGTATATCGTCATCTGCGCATGCCTCTCGCGCATCGTGGATTGGGGTCGGGGGGGGGCCGCTGGCTACCAGCTCTGCTTGCCTGTTACAGCTGGGTGGTGTGGGGGGAGATGCGCGAGCTATTCTGGGACGAGGCTCTTTTGTTTGCGGTCGCACTATAGCGCCATTTAGTTTCACTTATGTAACGTGAACTATACTTATGCGCAGGTGATACAAATAGTATATTTTCAGAAATTTAAATTGTCACGGGGAATTTTATGAAAACCTAATGAAAATGTTTTTAAATAATGCTATGAATTTTTTTAAAAAGTCAATTAAATTAAAAAAAAGGAAAGTGCTTCAGTATCGGACAAAACCCCTACCGCCCACCATGAAAGCTGGAACGCCCACTAGTGGGCGGTAGGGACCTCTGCTCTACACCATTTCAGACAATTGGTTATCCAACATTTTCTTAAAAACTTCCAGTGTTGGAGCATTCACAACTTCTGCAGGCAAGTTGTTCCACTTATTAATTGTTCTCACTGTCAGGAAATTTCTCCTTAGTTCTAGGTTGCTTCTCTCCTCTTCCATCCGTTGCTTCTTGTCCTGCCTTCAGGAGCTCTGGAGAATACTTTGACTCCCTCTTCTTTGTGGCAAACCCTGAGATGAAACCCTAAGAGCCACAGTGGTGCAATGGTTATAATGCAGAACTGCAGGCTATTTCTGCTGCCTGCCGGCTGCCTGCAATTGGGCATTTCGAATCTCACCAGGCTCAAGGTTGATTCAACCTTCCATCCTTCCGAGGTGGGTAAAATGAGGAGCCAGATAGTTGGGGGCAAGAGGCTGACTCTGTAAACCGCTTAGAGAGGGCTGTAAAGCACTGTAAAGTGGTATATAAGTCTAAGTGCTATTGCTATGTCACCCCTAGTCCTTCTTTCCGTTAAACTAGAAGACATACTCAATTCCAGCAACCGTTCTTTATATGCTTTAGCCTCCAGTCCCAATTGTTATGTTACCTTCCTTTGGAAGGATGGACATGTTCCTGAAGAGGAGTTCTCCTTCATGAGAGAACATGACAAGCTCAGAGAGCATCAGGGACCCCTCCGTAAACACCACCCAGCCTTTCAACCATGATGCTTTGTATTCCCCTCCCCCACCAGTTTCTGCTCGTCAAGAATTTGCTGCCAAGAAACGCATCTTGTGCCTGGATGAAGCCTTCTTCTAATTCCCAAATGGTGGTTGCATTTTAGGCCTGGTGTTGTATGTGAGAGCTGGCGAGCCACACACAATGGCAGCCTTCTTCTGCTGACCCTGTTGGCAGGCCCTCAGCCTTTTTGTTGTTAGTTGTGAAGTCGTGTCCGACCCATCGTGATCCCATGGACAACATTCCTCCAGGCCTTCCTGTCCTCTACGATCCTCTGGAGCCCATTTAAGCTCACGCCGACTGCTTCAGTGACTCCATCCAGCCACCTCCTTCTCTGCTGTCCTCTTCTTCTTTTGCCCTCCATCGTTCCCAGCATTAGGCTCTTCTCCAGTAAGTCTGGACTTACTGGAGAAGAGTATGTAAGTAAGAGTAAGAGTAAGAGTAAGAGTAAGTAAGGGGCGTGCATAAGAGCACAAAAGTGTCTACCGTTCCTGTCCTATTGTTCCCTTTATTATATCAAATTAATATAGTTGATGCATATTTTTTTACTCATATATATATATATATATATATATATATATATATATATATATATATATATGTATATGTATATGTATATGTATATGTATATGTATATGTATATATAGATATAGATATATATTTCAAGATATATATTTCAAGATATGTTGTTTTATCTATGATAATTGTTTGTGTATATTGTTGTGACAAAAAGAAATATAAAAAAAAGTCCTTTCTCCTCATTAGGTGGCCAAAGCATTTGAGTTTCCTCTTCAGGATCTGGCCTTCTAAAGAGCAGTCAGGGTTGAGTCTCCTCTACGACTGACTGGTTGGATCGCCTTGCAGTCCAAGGGACTCGCAGGAGTCTTCTCCAGCACCAGAGTTCAATGGCCTCAATTCTTTGGCGCTCAGCCTTCCTTATGGTCCAAATTTCGCAGCCATCCATTGCAACTGGGAAAACCATCGCATTGACTATACGCACTTTTCTTGGCAGGGTGATGTCTCTGCTTTTTAATATGCTGTCTAGGTTTGCCACAGCTTTCCTCCCCAGGAGCAAGTGTCTTTTAATTTCTTGGCTTCAGTCCCCAATCTGTGGTGATCTTGGAGCCCAGGAAAATAAAATCCGTCATTACCTCCATTTCTTCCCCATCTATTTGCCTCAGCCTTGGGGGGGGGGTGGCAATTAATTAACCAGGCCCCCTGCTTCCCTTATCTCAACTTCCAGCTCAAGCATCTTCATCTGTTTTGCCTCCCAAATCTCTTTTCTCCTCCTAGGAACAAAACCCCACATTTTAGTGGACGATGGGAGGGTGAGGTTGCAAGCCAGTTCTGCACAAGCAATTGAATCCAGGAGAGAAAAGAGAGGAAGGGGTGAGGAGGGGGGGTATTGAGAGGGAATTGCAAGCTCAATTGAATCCATTCAAGGATTAGGAAAATTGTTCCATTCTCATTCAATTCAGGGCAGGTTTCAAAACCGGAGAAAAGAAGAGAGTCGGACAAAGGAGGTTTTTCCCAGAATCTACCTTTGTAAAGGGAGTCTAGCTGTTTTCTTTTTTCTTGCTAAGTTTTTTTCAGAAGAGTAAGCCAAAAAGAGAGAGAGAGAGAGAGAGAGAGAGAGAGAGAGAAACTCTTTGTGCTTGGGAAAACTTTAATGAAGTGCCCAGGAAAATGGGCACTTCTGATGTGCGTGAAGGATGTGCCTAGAAAAAAATGCAGTGTTTTGGAGACCTTGCATCCCTGATTAGAGACCAAGCTCTGGGTGCAGGAATTCCCCACGTATCCCATTGATATTAGGTCCAGTTAAAATAATCTGGGGTTGGGGCACACCATTGTAAAAATGCTTTACCCAAACGGCTGCCAGACAGAGTGGGTGCGATTGGGTTGGCAAGTTATTCTCCAAAGCGGCAGATGGCAGATCCAGAAGTAACGGGTGGAAGACGGGGTAAAATGCTCCCGGTTTGGACCGAATCAGCTGATCCGGTACCGATGGCGGCAGGTGGTTTGGAGAACTGGTAGCAAAAATCCCTGCCCTCCTCCCGCCCATGCCCACCCAATGCGCCGTTGCCCACTTCCGGCTCCTTTTAAAAAATGCTTTTAAAAGGTAAAAAGCCCACTTCCCGCTTCTTTTAAAAAAAGCTTTTAAAAGGTAAAAAAAACAGGCTCTAAGGATCCCAGCTGAGCTGTCTGATTGTCAGCCTTTTTTTTTTTTTTTTACTTTTAACAGCATTTTTTTTACAACCTATTCGGCAGAAAAAGGTGATCATTATCTCCTTTAGTGTTAACAGCACTGGTTGGCAGGATGTGGTTTAGTATCTCCTTTGCCATCATTGTAAGCAATGCAACTTCAGCAAGTTGTTTCTTTGGCTGTTATCAGCAGTGGGCTGGAGATATGCTAGGCTTTCCATTTAGTGTTTTATTCCTTATTCCATGGAGTCACCGTGAATTGGGAGGCCAGATCAGTGTCTTTAATAAATGATAAAGACACCTCAGTTCAGAAGGGAAATGCTTGCTTAGCTTGCCTTTTACAAATAACTCAAAAGGGACAAACATAACCAACACATTTTCCTCCTTTCATTTTTTGCACAACAACCCTTTTGAGGTGGGTTGCGCTGAGAGAGAGTGACTGGTCTAAAGTCACCTGTCCAGCTTTCATGGCTGAGGCAGAACTAAAACTCACCATCTCCTGGTGATTGGCCCAAAGTCAGTCAGATGACTTTCATGCCTAAGGCGGGACTAGAACCCCCAGTCTCCTGGTGATTGGCCCAAAGTCACCCAGCTGTCTTTCATGCCTAAGGCGGGACTAGAATTCCCAGTCTCCTAAAGCGGGACTAGAACTCCGTCTCCTGGTGATTGGTCCAGTCACCCGGCTGTCTTTCATGCCTAAAGCGGGACTAGAACTCCCAGTCTCCTGGTGATTGGTCCAGTCACCCAGCTGTCTTTCATGCCTAAGGCGGAACTAGAACTCCCAGTCTCCTGGTGTTTGGCCCAAAGTCACCCAGCTGGCTTTCATACAAGGTAGGACTACTATAGAACTTAGTCTCCTGGTGACTGGTCCAAACTTGCCCACTCAGCTTTCCTGGCTAAGAGACTTGAACTCACGATCTCTTGCTTCCTAGGCAGGCACCTTAACCACTGGACCAAATTAGCTCATTTCATAGTCCTCTGAAGTTTGCAGCCCAGATGGGGTTGTCTCCAACCTTTCTATCTGCCATCCTGTAGAGGTGGTTAGTCTATTGATCATCCCAGAATATTTTTTTACCAGCCTGTTTGTTCGTGGACACGGTTATTCCAATGCACTCGGGAGCCACCAGGTGGAAAAAGTGTGAATTAACAAAAGCGTTTCGTAGAATCAGAAAGACAACAGCAGCAAGTCTGGTTGGGAGCAAAACCGAGCCATTGCTTTCTATTATTCCAGGCACGGAGGGCATAATCTTCTGTCCTATGCATGAGTGAAGCAATAAATTACTGTTCAAGGATGTTGGGAAGTTGAGACCCTGGAAAGTGTCGCAGAGAAGAGCTACAAAGATGATAAGAAGACGGGAAGCTAAATCACACGAATAGGTGGTTGCAGGAATTGGATATGTTTAGTCTAACACAGAGAACTACCGGGGGTAACATGATAGCAGTCTTCCAGTATTTGAGGGGCTGTCACAGAGAAGGGAGGGCAGGGGCGGGCTGCTGAGGATTCGCAAGGGTTCGGGAGAACCTCTAGCTAAGATTCTGTGCAGTTCGGAGAACCGCCAAATCCCACGCCTGGCTGGCCCCGCCCACCCCTCCCTCCCCTCTCCTGTCCCCATGCGGCCCGTTTTGGATGCAGGTAAGTGCAAGGTGTGCGTGGAGGCTCAGGGAGGGTGAAAAATGGGCCTACCAGAAGGTCAGGAAGGCCGAAAACAGGCTCATTTCGTCTGCGGAGCCTGGGGAGACCATTTTCACCCTCCGGAGCCTCAAGGAAAGACTCCGGAGCCCAGGGAGGGCAAAAATGCCCCACCCACCCTGCCGTAGTTCAGGAGGCTGACTAGGCCACGCCCACCCAGCAACAGGGCAGAGAACCCCTTGCTAACATTTTTGAAGCCCACCCCGGTGTGTGTGTCAATCTATCCTCCAAAGCATCTGAGAGCAGGACAATAAGTAATGGGTGGAAGATCAGCAAAGAGAGATCTGACCTAGAATTAAAGAGAAATTTCCCGACAGCGAGAACAATTAATCAGTGGAACTTGTGGGTGCTCCATCGCTGGAGGTTTTCAAGAGGAGACTGAACAGCTATTTTATCTGGAATGGTATAGGGCAGGGATGGCGAACCTTTTTGGAACAAGTGCCCAAACCGGAATGCACGTGCGCAGCCAGAAATGTGAAGACCAGCCGGCCGGCGTGCATGCATGGGTTTCCGGCATGCCAGCTGGTCTTCATGCGTGCCGGAGCGCCGGAAACCTGAAGACCCAGTGGCCAGAGCATGCATGCACATCAGCCAGCTGGTCTTTGCGTTCCCGGCACTCCAGTGCATGCGCGTGCATTCCAGTTTCGGCACTTGGTGTTCTATCGGCTTTTTGGGTCAGGTTGCATGTGCACCGGTCAGCTGATCTTTAGGTTTCCAGCACTCGAGCATGTGCGAAGACCAGCTGGCCAGTGTTGTGACTCGTCCTCCCTCCTCTCCTCGGCCGGGCCCCTCCCGTCTCCAACAGGGCCTGTTATCAGACTCCGAGTCTGATAATGAAGATGAACGGCCTGTCATGCCTCCAGCCCCCAGCCCTGGCCCCATGGCCAGAGACGATTCCAGGAGTGAAAGGTGTAGCCCAATAAATCTCACTCATACAGCGTGTGTTTCTTTGGCTCAACCGACAGAGCAGGAAGCCAGCCAGGTATTGGAATTGCTCGGGCCTACTCCTTCTGACCCCTCCCTTTCCCAGACAGCAGATCCAGCTGAAGAGAATTCAAAATGGGAGGATCCTCGCTTCCGGAGATCTGAGAGGTGACACCAGCAGAAGGAAGGGAGGGGCAGGCCTGGATAAATGCTGAGTCATGGAACCACACCCCACAGCCTATATAAAGGATCTGCTTTTGGCATTCCAACCTTGAGTCAAGCAAAGTCTTATCGAGTTTGCTGATACCGGACCCTATCGCTGAAGTCACAACTTGGACTCCTGCCTGCCCTGATAAACCTCGAAGGAACTTGGCAAGCTGCAGAGGCTTCATTGCCAAGGTTGTTACAGACTTCCTTGACTCGTCCGTCGGAGTGGGGGGTGGGACACGACAGCCGGTGCGAAACCAGAAGAGCAGCTGGTGACGGCGCACGTGCCCACAAGGAGGGCTCTGCGTGCCACCTCTGGCCATCACGGGTATAGGGTTTCCTGCTTGAGCAGGGGGTTGAAGACCTCTAAGTCTTCGTCCCACACTATTTTTCCATGTTCTATTCTATGCGGACTGACCGGGAGAATTCTGGGAATTGAAGTCCACATATCTTAACGTTGCCAAGGGTTGAGAAACTCTGGGCTAGGCGGGAGAAGGACAAAATGTCCTGAAATGGAAGCCGTCATTTTGATTTACAAACAGGGCTGGCTGAAATGCAGCTTCTGCCCGAAAAAAAACACCAAACGTCAAGAAGGATTTGTAGCACATTTTATGGGCCTGAGGTACAATCCCTGCCAAACACACAGAGCCTCCCGTTCAGCTTGGATTTCCCCGAGACTTAAGGGAAATGAAAACAAACTCGCCAGGCGTTGGCCAAGATTGGCCTGAAAGAAAATGTTCCTAAGCCAAGCTTCCACTTGTCTGAGTTTTGGCAGAAGAGCCATAAATGGGGAAGGGTGTGTGTGTGTGTGTGTATAAAAAGCTAATGAGGAGGTACAAAATCTTTTTTATTTGCTGGACAAGTGCGCGCAGGTGAAGAGGCTGAGGGACCTGCCGCTGACCGTCACCTGTCATGAAAGGGCTGGAACTGAAGGACGGAGGCCAAAAGTGAATAGTTTCCTGAGTATGGCTGCTGGTCATCCGTTTTTCACATCAGCTCAGCTGGACAGTTCTTCATCCTTCACCAGAACAGGAACGTGCTCCCCGCTTTCACACAACAAGGAATACACAGCACGGATCACCGAAGGTCTAGAACTTTCTGGAAGGCGGCCGGGTTCTAGAAGGGGAAGGAGTTCCGTTTCCATAGCCTGCATCGAGGACAACGTTCAGCATTGGAAAAGATGCAATAGCAATAGCACTTAGACATACATTCTGCCCCGCAGTCCTTCGCAGCACTCTCTGAGGGTTTTACAATGCCAGCATATTACCCCGAACCATCTGGGTCCTCATTTTACTGACGTCAGAAGGATGGAAGGCTGAGTCAACCTCGAGCCGATCAGGATCGAACGATGCCTAAGATTGTACTGGAAATCCCAGTCTCCTAGTGATTGGCTCAAGTCACCCAGCCAGCTTTCATGCCTACCATATCTCCTCTCTTAAGTTGGCTCTAGAGTCAGGAATGACGATCCTTTTTGAGACCGAAACTGCAACCCAAAACCCACTTATGTATCGCAAAGGGCCAACACGGCAATTTAACCCGAATAATGAGGTTTTACTACCTAAAATAATGATAAAACAAGGCAGAGTTCAACTAATTGTTCTAAGAAAAACGTGATAAATGCACTTTTATGCCCCTTCATTTTTTTTCCCTGCTTTTGAAATATTTTGAAAACTTTTGTAATATCAGTTCGTTCTTTCCCTCCCTCTCTCTCTTTCTCCCTCTCTCTCTCTCCCCCCTGCGGGAGAAATGCGATGGAGCTGGGCTGGGGCAATGGTGTGCGTGCCCATAGAGAGGGCACCAGTTCGCCACCAATGCTCTAGAGCAGGGGTCTCCAACCTTGGCAACTTTAAGCCTGGAGGACTTCAACTCCTAGACTTCCCCGGGAGTTGAAGTCCTCCAGGCTTAAAGTTGCCAAGGTTGGAGACCCCTGCTCTAGAGTCAGGAACAGTCAGCCTGGGTAAAAACAGAGAGAGGTGGGAGCCAAATTACCGTCTGGATCTGAAGTTTCTGTTCCAGCATCGCCACCTGCAGTTTTAAAGCCTCCATCTCCTTCAGCTCATCCAAGCTGGAGTAAAAAAGAAGTCGGGGAGGCCCCGGTAAATCCGAATCCGTACAGGTTTGATCTCCAAAGGTAGCATGACAGAAGCCCAAAGAATCATGGTCGTTGTCCTCCTTGTCATTCATGCAGAGCGAGGCAAACTCTGCATGGGACACCAGAGCTGTCGGAGAAGGAAAAGCGATCTCCGTTACAACATTATTACAATATACAATTATTACAATTCAGAAGTTGTGGGAGCTTCATCCCTGGAGGCTTTCAAGAAGAGACTGGACTGCCGTTTGTCTCAAGTGGTGGAGGGTTTCCAGCTTGGGCAGGGGGTTGGGCTAGATGACCTACAAGGTCCCAACTCTTGTCTGCTAAATATCAAGCACCAACAAGACTGACATTAGAAGAAGGGGCTAAGTCTCACTGCAGGTAGTCCTCAAGTTACAACAGTCCATTTAGTCGCCGTTCGAAGTGACAACGGGCACTGAACAAGGTGACTTATAGGATATTAATTCTTTATTGGCCAAGCGTGATCAGACACACAAGGAATTTATCCTCGGGGCATAAGTGTACATAAAAGCTATAAGAGGTAAATCATGATCATAGCCATCATAAAAATACACTCACCATGAATCATAAGATACAACACTTAGCGATAGTCATAGGATACTAAATGAGCAACCAACATAAATCATACTAGGAAACTAAATAAAACAATATAAATCGTAAAAATACTGTTGCGGTCCGCCAGCAGCCTGCGGAGCTGGCAATGGAGTCGGACAGCGATGAGGCTGAGGAAGAACATGGGCCAGTCCTGGAGGCTGGGGAAGGCCCGGATGAGGGCTCCGCGTCAGAGGCAGAGGTGGGACCAGGGCCATCGGGGAGTGCGGACACCAGAGCCTCCAGAGGGTGACAGTAGTGAGGCAGAGGAACAGGAGGAGCCAGTTCCTAATGCACGCATGAGAAGAGCTGCCAGAAGGCAAGAGCAGCTCAAGCGAAGAGTTAATGATGCCTTCGAGTAGTAACTCTCACCTTCTCGCATCTGGTCTAGTTTGCCGAGGTGCTGCTCTACTACCTCTTGTAGGGCCTGCAGAGTCACAAGGCTTTCGTACTCTCTGTCCCAGGTTGGGTTTTCTCCAAGTGCCTCTGAGAAGAAAAGCTGCAGGTAAGACAACATCGCTCTGGACCAACGCTAAAAACAGATGAAGAATGGCTGCAGGATTTGGGTTTGGCTAGTCTAGAGAAAAGGAGGAGAGGGGGGGAGGGACATGATAGCAGCCTTCCAGTATCTCAGGGGCTGCCCCAAAAAAGAGGGAGTCAAGCTATTTTCCAAAGCACCTGAGGGCAGGACAAAAAGCAAGGGGTGGAAACTAATCAAGGAGAGAAGCAACCTAGAACTAAGGAGAAATTTCCTGACAGTGAGAACAATTAATCAGTGGAACAACTTGCCTGCAGAAGTTGTGAATGCTCCAACACTGGAAGTTTTTAAAGAAGAAATTGGACAATCATTTGTCTGAAATAGGGTTTCCTGCCTGGGCAGGGGGCTGGACTAGAAGACCTCCAACTTCCAACTATTCTATTCTATTCTATTCTATTCTATTCTATTCTATTCTATTCTATTCTATTCTATTCTATTCTATTTATCCTATCCTATTCTAAATTTCTTAGGTGGATTCTGGGGATAACCATCATCTAGAAGACCTTCTTGCCTTGCAGCTGTCAATCAGACTCTGGTCTTTTAGGAACAAAACTTCTCTTCTCTTCTCTTCTCTTCTCTTCTCTTCTCTTCTCTTCTCTTCTCTTCTCTTCTCTCCTCTCCTCTCCTCTCCTCTCCTCTCTCCTCTCCTTCCAACTCTGTTATTCTATTCTATTCTATTCTATTCTATTCTATTCTATTCTATTCTATTCTATTCTATTCTATTCTATTCCATTCCATTCCATTCCATTCCATTCCATTCGTATTCCCCATTCCCTATTGAGGAATTCTGGGAGTTGAAGTCCACAGGTTTTAAAGTTGACAAGATTGGTCCCCCCTGTTTTAAACAAAGATCCAACGATTGCCATGTTCCTAGACTCCCTTGCAGATTCATGCCCAGGTGGGCGTGAAGGAATTGGTTCAGTAGCTTCTTTCTCACCTGGGCTTTCAGCTTCCATGTGCTGAGTGATGAGCAAGTGAAGGTCACGTAGATGCACCAACTCCTGCTTTACCTCCGCTGGGGTAAAGGCTGGCGTAGGAGAGAAGAACTGACCATCTGCTTAAGGAAAGGGGACAATACTATGCACTGATGGTGTTACCTAGTTTGGTAATGAAACGTCTGCAAGAAAACTAAGGACCCCACAGTCTTCCTCCTCCTCCTCTCCGCAAACCCCACCTAGCACTGATGATGTTACCTAGTTTGGTAATGAAACGTCCACAAGAAAACTATCAAGCTCAGAGAGCATCAAGTTGTCTCCTTTCCCTCCCCCACCTTTATTTCTACAGCAGGTTTTGTAAGTTGAGGTTCTCCAGATGTATCAAGACACCAAGCTATCGGAGGAGGAAGTGATCAAGAAAATTCCGGACTGTGCTGAGATGGATAAATTAACAAAGGAGATAAAAGAAAAGGACGATACGGAATATTATATAGCATGGAATAAATTGTATAATTGGATAGAAATTAGAAATGATAAACGACGGAAAAGGGGAAAAGGTCACAAAAAAAAAGTAGTGCATGAAAGAAAATGTATTGTTATAATGACAGGTATGATGGAAGATATATAGAAATAAGGGATAATGGGACAAAAAGCTAAGTATAATTAAAGAAAACAAGAGGGGAAAATGTAAATAATAATAATAATAATAATAATAATAATAATAATAATAATAATAATAATAATAATAATAATTATTATTATTATTATTATTATTATTATTATTATTATTATTATTAAAATTTCTATACCGCCCTTCTCCCGAAGGACTCAGGGCCGTTTACTAATAGAGGATTACCATTACGAATCTGATGTAAAGAAAGAGTATATGTTTTATGTTAGTGTTTGTTATGTCTTGTTGTTTTTAAAAAAATAAAAGGTATTTAAAAAAAAGAAAATGAAAGAAAATGTATTGTTATAATGACAGGTATGATGGAAGATATATAGAAATAAGGGATAATGGGACAAAAAGCTAAGTATAATTAAAGAAAATGAGAGGGGAAAATGTAAATAATAATAATAATAATAATAATAATAAAAAATTATTATTATTATTATTATTATTATTATTATTATTATTATTATTATTATTATTATTATTATTATTATTATTAAAATTTCTAGACCGCCCTTCTCCTGAAGGACTCAGAGCGGTTTACTAATAGAGGATTACCATTACGAAGCCGATGTAAAGAAAGAGTATATGTTTTATGTTAGTGTTTGTTATGTCTTGTTGTTTTTTAAAAAATAAAAGGTATTTAAAAAAAAAAAAGACACCAAGCCCGAAAATTTCCAACTGTCTGGGGAATATATTTTACATACAATGTGGGTCACGGATGAAAGCTATTCCATATCAAAGTTTATATTGCTTAGAACCAAAACGGAGATCGACGTGAGAAATCAATAAAATTGGAAGAGTTTTGGGAAGCCAGAGGAGTTTGAATGGAGTTAACAACCCCAGTCAAAGCCTAAGGAAATACACTCTAGCAATTTTTGTTTTTTTTTTAAAAAAAAGACTACAAGCGGACATAACAAAACACCTGTGTCAGCACCAGGAAAAACCAGACAGCTAGCCCTAGTCATACCTGCAGATGCAAAAAGCCAAATTTTCTTCTTCTGCAAAATGCCAAATTACCAAAAGGATACAGTTGCTTGCAGCTTCTCTAAAAACTGGCTCTTGGTGACAGCTGCCTCGGGGACTGTTTTCAAATCCTGGCACTTCTCCAACAACCTTTGTGTCAAGAAGCAGAAGAGTGGGAAATAATAAGCCAAAAACTCCCCCCCTCCCACCTGGGAGATGCTCCAATCTTGAGACCTGGCTTGTTACTGCCTGAAGAAGAGACTGAGATATTCTTGCCAGTTACACTCAAACACTTTTTGCAGAATCGTCTAATTTGAAGACGTTCTTTTCGGGATTTCTAGTTCTGCGCAGTGCAAGCTCTCTTAGAGCAGGGGGTCTCCAACTGTGGCTGCTTTAAGACGTGTGGGCTTCGAGTCCCAGAATTCTCCATCCGGCGCTGGGAATTCTGGGAGTTGAAGTTCGCATGTCTTAAAGTCTCTAAGGTGGTAGATCTCTACCTTAGAGGGAGCGTTTCTCAGTCTTGACAGCTTTAAAGTGGGTAGACGTACCATGTTTCCCTGAAAATAAGACCCTGCCTTATATTTTTTTGAACCCTGAAATAAGCGCTTGGCCTTATTGCCATGCGCTCAAAAGCCCAATTGGGCTTATTATCAGGGGATGTCTTATTTTGGGGGAAACAGAGTAGATAGATACTATAGATAGATAGATAGATAGATACTGTAGATATAGATAGATAGATAGATACTGTAGATAGATAGATAGATAGATAGATAGATAGATAGATAGATAGATAGATAGATAGATAGATAGATAGATAAATAGATAGATAAAGATAGATAGATAGATAGATAGATAGATAGATAGATAGATAGATAGATAGATAGTGTAGATAGATAGATAGATAGATAGATAGATACTGTAGATAGATAGATAGATATACTGTAGATAGATAGATAGATAGATAGATAGATAGATAGATAGATAGATAGATAGATACTGTAGATAGATAGATAGATAGATAGATACTGTAGATAGATAGATACTGTAGATAGATAGATAGATAGATAGATAGATAGATAGATAGATAGATAGATAGATAGATAGATAGATAGATAGATAGATAGATAGATAGATAGATACTGTAGATAGATAGATAGATAGATAGATAGATAGATAGATAGATAGATAGATAGATAGATAGATAGATAGATAGATACTGTAGATAGATAGATAGATAGATAAATAGATACTGTAGATAGATACTGTAGATAGATAGATAGATAGATATACTGTAGATAGATAGATAGATAGATACTGTAGTTAGATAGATAGATAGATAGATAGATAGATAGATAGATAGATAGATACTGGATAGATAGATAGATAGATAGATAGATAGATACTGTATAGATAGATAGATAGATAGATAGATATAGATAGATATTGTAGATAGATAGATAGATAAATAGATAAATAGATGGATACTGTAGATAGATAGATAGATAGATAGATAAATAGATAGATACTATAGATAGATAGATAGATAGATAAATAGATAGATACTGTAAATAGATAGATAGAGAGATAGATAGATAGATAGATAGATAGATAGATAGATAGATGAATAGATAGATAGATAGCTCTCCTATCATCCCTAGTATTTATTTAAGATGTGTAGATCGGCTTCTGGAGTCAAAGCCAATGGCTCCATGGCTGTCTGTACAAGGTTCCTGACATGCCTCAGAATTGAGGTCACAAAATCACGCTGAATCCTATGTCCATTCTGCAAACTAACCCATCCTGGGTCATCCAACCCAGAGATCCTAACATTTCTCCCGACTTGCAGATTAGGCTGATTTGGATAAGCTTACCTGAAATACTTGGAGAAAGCTTTCTGATACGGAAGGGGCAGTTTCAGCGAAGACCTGCAAAAAAAAAAGAAAGAAAGAAAGAAAAAGGAAAAAAAAGCATTATCATCCTTGGTAAATGCGCAACTAGGGGTGGGATTCAGCTGGTTCAGACCGGTTCGGGAAAACCGGAAGTTAATTTTAACCTGGTTCACCGAACCGGTTGTCCCAAGGATTGTCCACCCTTCCCCTCCCCTCCCAGGAGTCTTCACGCGGCCTGTTTTGGATGCCAGGTAAGTGCAGGGCACATGCGGAGGCTCTGGGAGGGCGAAAACGGGCCTACCGGAAGTCCAGAAATGGGCTTATTTCTGGCCTCCAGAGGGCCTCCGGTGCCCAGGGGAGGCCGTTTTTGCCCTCCTGGAGGCTGGAGGAAAGCCCCCAGAGCCTTGGGAGGGCAATAAACTGGCCTACCAGAAGTATGGAAATGGGCCCATTTCTGCCTCCAGAGGGCCTCTGGTGCCCAGGGGAGGGCTTTTTTTTTTTTTTTTTACACATTTATATCCCGCCCTTCTCTGAAGACTCAGGGCGGCTTACAGTGTATAAGGCAATAGTCTCATTCCATTTGTATATTTTTACAAAGTCAACTTATTGCCCCCCCAACAATCTGGGTCCTCATTTTACCTACCTTATAAAGGATGGAAGGCTGAGTCAACCTTGGGCCGGACCTGAACCTGCAGTAATTGCAGGCTACTGTGTTCTAATAACAGGCTCTAACACAGTGATTCCCAAACTGTGAGCCGCGGCTCCCCAGGGAGCCGCGCTATCGTCATGGGGGCGCCGCGGAATATCTGCGCCCGCTGGGTCCGGCGCTGATGTGCCATTTCTGGGGCGTCTGGTGCACATGCGCAGTTGCAGGTCGGATTTCCGGGGAGCCGCGGGCGCGTCTGGTGCGCATGCGCAGTTGCAGGTCGGATTTCCGGGGGAGCCGCGGGCGAAAAAGATTGGGAACCTCTGCTCTAACAGCCTGAGCTATTCCGGCCCTTTTCACCTTCCTGGAGGCTCGAGGAAAGTTTCTGGAGCCTGGGGAGGGCAGAAATGCTTCCTCCCATGGTGCAGGTAGCCGAGTAGGCCACGCCCCCATGACCATGGCCACCCAGCAACTGGGCAGTGAACCGGTTGCTGAAATTTTTGAATTCCAGCTCTGTACCCACCAATATTGGAAACCAGGAGAAATCTCAGCTCATTTTTGGATTGAATTTCAGAAAAGACAGGTAAGCAAACAGCCATAAGTAAACCTCTCTTCCTCAATTCTGGCATGATTATTACACAGTTTTGAGATCGTTCTGTTCGCCCTCACCTAGAAAAGCAATTTTGACCGGTTTCTTTATTCAAACTAGTGCCTTCAGGGAATTCCAACAATTCAACCAGCAAAATTCAACTAGCAACCTGCAAGCATTTTTATTTTATTTTACTTTACACTTCCTTTCATTTCCTTTCCTATTTTGGCATTTAACTCAATGAAGCCAGTGAAGATATCCAATACTTCTTCCTTCTGCTACTTTCCCACAACAACCACCCTGTGAGGTGTGTTGGACTGAGAAAGAATGACTGGCTGACTGGCCCAAAGTCACCCAGCCAGCTTTCAGGCCTAAAGTGGAACTAGAACTCCCAGTCTCCTAGGGATTGACTTAAAGTCACCTAGCCAGCTTTCATACCAAAGGTGGGACTAGAACTCCCAGTCTCCCAGGGACTGACTTAAAGTCACCTCGGCAGCTTTCATGCCAAAGGTGGGACTAGAACTCCCAGTCTCCTGTTGAATGGCTCAAAGGCTGTCCGTTTTCATGGCTATGGCAGAACTGGAACTCCCTGTCTCCTGGTGATTGGCTCAAAGTCTGTCCGTTTTCATGGCTATGGCAGAACTGGAACTCCCTGTCTCCTGGTGATTGGCTCAAAGTCTGTCCGTTTTCATGGCTATGGCAGAACTGGAACTCCCTGTCTCCTGGTGATTGGCTCAAAGTCTGTCCGTTTTCATGGCTATGGCAGAACTGGAACTCCCTGTCTCCTGGTGATTGGCTCAAAGTCATCCACTTGGCTTTCATGGCTAATGCGGGTCTTGAACTCACAGTCACCTGCTTTCTAGCCTGGTGCCTTAACCACTAGACCAAACTAATGTATCATGTAAAGCTTCCTCAGCTTGGATGCAAGGGCTTTCCAACCAGGGATTTTGGGACTTTTGCCTTTCAGAGACTGCATTCCTGTTCCTATTCGCTCCAGCCAAGTCGATGGAGCCAAGGTTGATGGAAGCCCCAGAGATAATCCTCGTACGGAAGGGCAGAAACTGTGCGGCAAATTTAGCTCGCATAATTGTTTTGGAAGAACGTGAGAATGTGGCTGGCTTCCTCTGCTTGGCAGATGGCATCGACGGGTTGTATCCAAACAGACTCATCTGCTCTCTTCATGGAGGCTTTGGTTTTTGTCAGAAGGGGAAAAACAACAACCTAAAGTCATAAAACATTGGTGCTGCTATTTATACTTGGAGAGAAAGGACCGTTAGGTGGAATAGCATCAGCCTCAGGAGTAAGTAAGAAAACCATCTTTTCTGCAGGATGTCCTACAGCAGATTAACCTCTTACGCTGACGACTGGCCGGATTCAGACACTCACGAGCATGCCAACTGAAAACAAACTACACGACAGGATCCTTGATATCGTGTGATCCTCTGATATAAGGCTTTTACTGGGTGTAATTTTGGGGTTAGGTCAGAGTCAGAATTACCCCAAGACCTTGCCCTCGCACATACGTGCTAGTTGTTCCCGACTCTAGGGACGGTGCTCCCCTCCGTTTCAAAGCCGAAAAGCCAGCACTGTCCGTAGACGTCTCTGTGGTCAGGGCCTCTGGTGGCTCAGGCTGGTAAGACAGTCTGTTATTAACAGCAGCTGCTTGCAATTACTGCAGGTTCGAGTCCCACCAGGCCCAAGGTTGACTCAGCCTTCCATCCTTTATAAGGTAGGTAAAATGAGGACCCAGATTGTTGTGGGCAATAAGTTGACTTTGTATATAATATACAAATGGATGAAGACTATTGCTTAACATAGTGTAAGCCGCCCTGAGTCTTCGGAGAAGGGCAGGGTATAAATGCAAATTAAAAAAAAAAAACCTCAACGCCAAAGGCGCACGGAACGCTGTTCCCTTCCCACCAAAGGTGGTCCCTATATTTCTACTTGCATTTTTTACCTGCTTTCAAACTGCTAGGTTGGCAGAAGCTGGGACGAGTAACGGGAGCTCACCCCATTACGTGGCACTAGGGATTCGAACTGCTGAACTGCTGACCTTTCGATCGACAACCTCAGCGTCTTAGCCACTGAGCGTCCCCATAACTAAATTATTAATGCATATAGAAAACTACCTTTAGATAGATTTTTTACTCCAACAGCATTTTATTAAAATAAATTTGATAAAAATAAAAAAAAATCCGATTTAAATTTTAAAAAAAATCGGATTTAAATTAAAAAAAATAGGATTTAAATTAAAAAAAACATCGATTTTTATCCACCCTGCTAGGATGGGAGGCTACCTACCCATTTTGTTGAAGAGTGGAAATTGGAGGTTTTGTTCGTTTTCTCACTGGGTCTGTTCTTAAAGGATCATGTCTACCTAAAGTCTCCAGATCAGGATCTACCTCAGGGACTTGAAGACCTCCTCCTGCACAATCCCCTCCACCAGCCAACCAAGGTGGTGTCGTCGTGCGACATGGACCTTTGGGACAGCCCAACCGCAAGCCGGGTTCTGCAGCAGCAATGCAGTTCTTTCCGTGACTGTCTTTGGCTGTTTTTGCGCATTGTTTCAGCTTTTGAGAAGCAACAACCCCGTTTGTGGGGGATGACAACTTCTTCCCAGCCGTTTTGGATGTCCTGGAGCTCCGTCCAGCTGGCATTTTCACTGGTGGCCGTTTCACCATCACATCAGTTTTGTAGGGAGCCTTCAACATATAAGCTGTGGGTTTTTGGGACGCCACCAGCTTTCTGCTCACAGGAGACATCTGGGTAGTCTTGGGGACCTTGTCCTTAGGATGAGGTGCAGGTTGTTCCAAAGCAGCCTGGCTCACCGGCTTCTTACTTGAAGCTGTGGAGACTTTAATGGTCTCACGTGGGACTTGGTGGAATTTTGACCGGACTCTTAATGCTTTCTCCAAGGCTCTGTTAAGCAGTTCCAAGTCCTTAAGCTCTTCCGCTGAAGGTTCTGTTGTTTCTACAAATGAAGGAAGCAAGTCAAAAATGGATCAAATTATATCAATGTTTCCCAACTTGGAGACCTTTATGATCGTGTGGACTTCAACTCCCAGAATTCCCTGGCCAGCCATGCTGCCTTGCAACCTAGGAACTTGTTTTCTTTGGATTCACAGTATTTTTTGTATGTGTGTCATTTAATGACCACATAACCTCTTATGGGGCAGAGTCTGGGCAACTGAATGAAGCTGAGTGTTTGCTGGCCGGATGCCCTTCCTGTCGCCCATGCGGAGTTCGCAGCAGATGTATTCTCATTGTGCCCAGAGAGAGAAATATCTGCCTCTACCCAGGATCGAACTCACAAACCTCCTGATTGTGAGGCGAGAGCTCCGCCTCTAGGCCGCCGCACCACTATGGATCCACAGCATTGAATCCATTTATTTAACCTGGATTTATACGTTTTGTGGAACTATTTTTTTTTTATTGATTAGACTTGTAACTATAAGGTAAATGTAAAGGTTCCCCTCGCACATATGTGCTAGTCGTTGCCGACCTTAAGGGCGGTGCTCATCTCCGTTTCAAAGCCGAAGAGCCAGCGCTGTCCGAAGATGTCTCCATGGTCATGTGGCCAGCATGACTCAACACCAAAGACGCACGGAACGCTGTTACCTTCCCACCAAAGGTGGTTCCTATTTTTTCTACTTGCATTTTTACACGCTTTCGAAACTGCTAGGTTGACAGAAGCTGGGACACGTAACGGGAGCTCACCCTGTTACACAGCAGCACTAGGGATTCGAACCGCCGAGCTGCCGATCTTTCGATCGACAAGCTCAACGTCCTAGCCCCTGAGCCACCGCGTAGCTTGTAACTGTAATGTGCCTCATTTGATTTTTTTGCCTCAGGTGTGGCAATTCAATCAATTATAGCTTAGCAATTGTGGTACTTGGGATGGCATTGTGTAATACCAGCTAAGGGCTGTTTATTCAACAAGCCATGGATAAACAAAACCATGGTTTACTGGAATTCATCAATCCAGGAATAGGGTATGACTGTAATGAGGTAGCATAAACTCTGAGATCTCCAATCAAAGGCCCAGGACTCCTTATAACCAGGAAAAAGGATCCAGACCAAGGATCAAGAACTGATATGGAGCCAATAAAGTGGCTAATTTGATTCTGTTGTTGCTGCCATGGAGAGTAAGACGGGAGGTTTTAATGGGCTTTTATGAGGGATTTTTAAATGTTACAAGCTGCCCGGAATCGCCTATGTGTAAATTTGGCGGCTATATATAAACTGTTTAACTGAATACATAAATAACAAGGGAGGCTAATAAAGAATGATGCTTCCCTTACCATGTTTCTCAGTTTTGGCATCTTCGGGAACAGGATTTTCTCTCTCAGAGTTCCTAGTACCGGGGAAAAAAGAGTACACACATTCAGCAAAGAACAGATGTTTCCCATCACTTCTTCAGCATCATCCCCAGTTTCTATAGGTCGCTGTTGATTATAATAATTTCATGTGGGCAGAAGCTTAGGAAAGACTGGGAGATTTGTGGCATTGGGATACTCACTGTTGAGATGACTTCCTTTGAGGAGGAAGAGGAGAAGGATTGGAAAAAGAAAGAGGAGAGAAAAGACAAGGAAGAAGGAAGAAGGAGGAGAGATGGAAGAAGAAAGAGAAGAGGGAGGAGGAGGAGGAGAAGGAGGGGAGAATGAGGAAGAGGATTGGTGAAGAGGAGAGGAGGAAGAGAGAAGAAAGAAGAGAAGACAGACAAGGAAGAAGGAGAAGGAAAAGAGAGAGGAGGAGGAGGTTGGAAAAGAAAGAGAAGAGGAACAAGGAGGAGAAGAAGGAGAAGGAGGGGAGAATGAGGGCGAGGATTGGTGAAGGAGAGGAGAGGAGAAAGAAGAGAAAAGAGACAAGGAAGAAGGAGAAGGAGAAGAGAGAGGAGGAGGGTTGGAAAAAGAAAGAGAAGAGGGACGAGAAGGAGAAGGAGGGGAGAAGGGGATTGGTGAAGGCGAGGAAAGGAGAAAGAAGAGAAAAGAGACAAGGAAGGAGAGGAGAAGAGAAGAGGAAGAGGGTCCCATTCTTTGCTTCCCTTGCACTAAACAGAAAGGTACACTTTAAAATTACACCCAGCTTACCAATCCCCAAGAACCGCACGGCACTGTTGAACTTTCTCCTGGAGTTTTGCCCTCTGATCTCCGCAATCTTCCAAGGCCTGGGTGAACAGGGAAACCAGCCTGGAATAGAGTCAAGAAAAGGCTGTTCTTTCCTTAACGGAAGAAGAAACTTTGATTTGAATTTCCCAGCAGGATCATAGACTTGGGAGAGACCTTGGAGGTCTTCTAGTCCAACCCCCTGCCCAAAGATAGCACCAATAGCGATAGGCACCTTAGCTGAGAGCCCAAAATCTCTGGAGCACCACTAGAATGCCATCGGCATTGACAAACTCACTGTTGTGGTCCGCCAGCAGCCTGCGGAGCTGGCAACGGAGTCGGACAGCGATGAGACTGAGGTGAGGCCAGGGCCATTGGGGAGTGAGGTGTGGACTCCAGAGGCTGATAGTAGTGAGGCAGAGGAATAGAAGGAGCCTGTTCCTAATGCACGCATGAGGACAGCTGCCAGAAGGCAAGAGCAGCTCAAGCACGAAGGACAACTCGGGAGTAAGGCCAAGAGATGACTGGCCCCTCCCATAAGGCTTAAAAGACCAGCAACGGTGTTTGGGCTTTGCCGGAAAACAACGTTAGTAGCTACGTCTTCTGCTTCATCTACGTCTTGCATTGATTTTTGTGGCTTGTGAACGTTTGTCAAGAAAGGCCTTTGGCAGTTTGCCTAATTGGACCAAGGTTTACAATAGGACTGAGGAATTTGTGTTAGGAGGAATTTGCTTTCATTTAGTTGAATTAGGCTGGGAATGAAGTAATTCTCAGCTGTTTGAATAAAGTTTGTTTGTTTTTCACGGACTGAGTTTCTTTTCTGTACACTGAGAGCATATGCACCAAGACAAATTCCTTGTGTGTCCAATCACACTTGGCCAATAAAATTCTATTCTATTACCTACTTGGGCCTGGGTCACAACACTCACCCTCAGTCAGTTGCAAAAGGCAGCTTTGCTTGGAACCGGCTTACCTCCTGCAACAAGACCTTTCACGCCCTCAAAACAACAACATCAGCCTACATTAGGTGGACAAAATGCCCAAATCCAGCATGAACATCTGGACGACTGTGCAACAAACCATAGCGAGACTGCAGAACAGAAGAGAAAGAATGGGAGGGAAAATCCCAGAATATAAAGCCTTTGCAAATGGAAGTAGGACGGCTGTGCGAAAAGGAAGCAAGAACAAGGATCAACAGGTATTTTTGGGAGTGCCAAAACATCTGGAGCATCCCTCGAACAACTCTGGGCATGGACAAAAACATGAGCAGCCAAGCTGCAAAAGGCAGCTTTACTTGGAACAGTTTGCATCCTGCAATAATACCTGTAGCACTATTTAACGTAGCACTTTATAAGGCCTCGGTAAGGCCACACTTGGAATAAGGCATCCAGTTTTGGTTGCCACGATGTAAAAAAGATGTGGAGACTCTAGAAAGAATGCAGAGAAGAGCAACAAAGCTGATTAGGGGACTGGAGGCTAAAACATATAAAGAACGGTTGCAGGAACTGGGTATGTCTAGTTTAATGAAAAGAAGGACTAGGGGAGACATGATAGCAGTCTTCCAGTATCTCAGGGGCTGCCACAAAGAAGAGGGAGTCAAGCTATTCTCCAAAGCACCTGAAGGCCAAACAAGAAACAATGGATGGAAACTAATCAAAGAGAGAATCAACCTAGAACTAAGGAGAAATTTCCTAAAGGTGAGAACAATCAACTAGAGCTAGACGAAGTGGTGGGTGCTTCCAAAAGAAGCTGGATTCATTTAATGACCGTGTGATTTGATTCACTTAACAACCACCGTGATTAGCTTAAAAGCTGTGGCTAAGGTCATAAAATCAGGTATGACTCATTCAACTGCCTTGCTTAATTAGCAACCGAAGCTCAATCCCCAATTGTTGGCATTAAGTTAAGGATTACCAGTACAAGAGATGGAACGGCCCTGGGGAAACTCAGACTGTGTCCATAAATCTATTAGAGCAACAAAGAGGATTGGAGGACTGGAGGCTAAAATATATGAAGAACGGTTGCAGGAACTGGGTATGTCCAGTTTAATGAAAAGAAGGACTAGGGGAGGCATGATAGCAGTGTTCCAATTATCTCAGGGGCTGCCCCAAAGAAGAGGGAGTCAAGCTATTCTCCAAAGGTAGGACAAGAAGCAGCGGGTGGAAACTAATCAAGGAGAAGAAGCAACCTAGAACCAAGGGGAAATTTACTAACAGTGAGAACAATTACCCAGTGGAACTACCTGCCTCCAGAAATTGTGAATGCTCCAACACTGGAAGTTTTTTTAAGAAGAGGTTGGATAACCATTTGTCTGAAGCGGTGTAGCGTTTTCTGATCAAGCAGCGGGGTCAGACTAGAAGACCTCCAAAGGTCCCTTCCAACTCTCCGTTATAACGCACTTATTCATTTGCGCGGGACTGGATTAGATTAGATTTTAAAGTTATTGGTTTTAAGGGTTTTTTTATTATTTATATTGTTTTTAAATTCGGCAATAGAATAAGTTTTTTAATTGTTGTTTTTTAATTTGTATTTATATGTATTTTAACTGCCTGTGAACCGCCCTGAGTCCTTAGGGAGATAGGGCGGTATATAAATTTGAAAAATAAATAAATAAAATAAATAAATTCTATTTGCTATCCACAAATATCCATACCTTGCCTGTCCCAGGTTCTTAGGAACAGAGCACAAACGTGCCTAACCGTTCCTGTCCTACTGTTGCTTCATGCTTATGCTTAATGTATGCTGTTATGACAAATAAAATAAAATAAAATAAAATAATAAAATAAAATAAAATAATAAAATAAAACAAAACAAAACAAAACAAAACAAAATAAAACAAAACAAACAGGTGGACAAATAAAATAAAACAAAACAAAACAAAACAAAACAAACAAACAAACAAACAGATGGACAAAAGTGCAAAATCCAGGCTGCCTGGGCGACCAACCATCTTTCATCATCCTCATCCTCCTATTTAATAATAATAATAATAATAATTATGAGCAGTTACCTCTGGGCGCACTCAGCGGGCAGCATGAAGGCGGCGCAGGAAAGGCTACAAAGAAGCGATTTGCGAACCGCGCGAAGCGGCGAAAGCCGAACTCAATTCGGTTCCCCGGAGAAAGGAGAGAGAGAGAACCATAGAGTGTCCCACGCTACAGCCTAGAGCGACCCTCCCCGTCCCGTGCTCCTAGAGATAGTAAAAATCAAAATGGCCGACTTTTTTGTTTTTTTTAATTAAGCCGCTGCTTTTTCTTCAGGAGTGATATTTCTAAAGTGACTGGCCATTTTTAAATATATACATGTAATATATGGAGTAATAAATGACTGAAAAAAGGCCCCAGTGGCGCTCCGTATGGATAAATGGGAAAATATATCGAGACAATCGATGAAAATCAACCCTCGTTTCTTCCCTTTTGTAGCTCTACGGTTTAAGTTTCGCGCCAGCCCGCGCTTTTCGCGTCCTGTCAGGGAGATAGTGAATTATTTAGATTCGCTAGGAGGGCCGTTATTCCAGTCTCCGGATATTTCCGGTGTTTTATTTTTCTAATAATCGATAAACTTTTCTGGAGGTGTTTTGGTAGCCCAATTCCTGTTTGTTTGGGTTTTTTTGGTAATAGTTACCTCGCAGTGTTGGGTTTTGTAAGCTGCCAGGAAGGTGCTAGCAACTGAATGTCTGCTCGTAGCAACGGTTGCTATGTGGAAGACGCTGAAGTCTGAAACATAAAGGCGGCCTTTCACTTTTTTTTAAAAAAAAAAATCATTTTTCTATTCTCCAGTCGAACATCAGATCATTATAATATTTGTTTTTTGGCTCAGTGAGGCGAAGTGTGAACAGCCAGTCTTCATGCCTCATAAACCCAAGTGTCCAGCTTTGCATGCCCTAAATTTTATTTATTCATTAAATTGACAATTTAAATTAAATTTGCGTGACTAGGTGGCTCAGTGGCTAAGACACCGAGCTTGTCGATCAGAAAGGTCGGCGGTTCGAATCCCTAGTACAGGTCTCCTGCGTGAGCAGGGGGTTGGACTAGATGACCTCCAAGGTCCCTTCCAACTTAAATAAATAAAATAAATAAAATAAAATAATAAAAAAATAAAATAAAATAATAAAATAAAATATAAAATAATAAAATATAAAATAATAAAAAGTAATAATAAAATAAAATATAAAATAAAATAATAAAATAAAATAAAATAAAAAATAAAATAAAATAATAAAATAAAATAAAATAAAAAATAAAATAAAATAAAAAAAAATAAAATAAAATATAATAATAAAATAAAATAAAATAAATAAATTCTATTTGCTATCCACAAATATCCATACCTTGCCTGTCCCAGATTCTTAGGAACAGAGCACAAACGTGCCTAACCGTTCCTGTCCTACTGTTGCTTCATGCTTATGCTTATGTATGCTGTTATGACAAATAAAATAAAATAAAATAAAATAATAAAATAAAATAATAAAATAAAATAAAATAATAAAACAAAACAAAACAAAACAAAACAAAACAAAACAAACAAACAGGTGGACAAATAAAATAAAATAAAACAAAACAAAACAAACAAATAGATGGATAAAAGTGCAAAATCCAGGCTGCCTGGGCGACCAACCATCTTTCATCATCCTCATCCTCCTATTTAATAATAATAATAATAATAATTATGAGCAGTTACCTCTGGGCGCACTCAGCGGGCAGCATGAAGGCGGCGCAGGAAAGGCTACAAAGAAGCGATTTGCGAACCGCGCAAAGCGGCGAAAGCCGAACTCAATTCGGTTCCCCGGAGAAAGGAGAGGGAGAACCATAGAGTGTCCCACGCTATAGCCTAGAGCGACCCTCCCCGTCCCGTGCTCCTAGAGATAGTAAAAACAAAATGGCCGACTTTTTTGTTTTTTTTAATTAAGCCGCTGCTTTTTCTTCAGGAGTGATATTTCTAAAGTGACTGGCCATTTTTAAATATATACATGTAATATATGGAGTAATAAATGACTGAAAAAAGGCCCCAGTGGCGCTCCGTATGGATAAATGGGAAAATATATCGACGATCCATGAAAATCAATACTCGTTTCTTCCCTTTTGTAGCTCTACGGTTTAAGTTTCGCGCCAGCCCGCGCTTTTCGCGTCCTGTCAGGGAGATAGTGAATTATTTAGATTCGCTAGGAGGGCCGTTATTCCAGTCTCCGGATATTTCCGGTGTTTTATTTCTCTAATAATCGATAAACTTCTCTGGAGGTGTTTTGGTGGCCCAATTCTTGTTTGCTTGGGTTTTTTTGGTAATAGTTACCTCGCAGTGTTGGGTTTTGTAAGCTGCCAGGAAGATGCTAGCAACTGAATGTCTGCTCGTAGCAACGGTTGCTATGCGGAAGACGCTGAAGTCTGAAACATAAAGGCGGCCTTTCACTTTTTTTTTTAAAAAAAAATCATTTTTCTATTCTCCAGTCGAACATCAGATCATTATAATATTTGTTTTTTGGCTCAGTGAGGCGAAGTGTGAACAGCCAGTCTTCATGCCTCATAAACCCAAGTGTCCAGCTTTGCATGCCCTAAATTTTATTTATTCATTAAATTGACAATTTAAATTAAATTTGCGTGACTAGGTGGCTCAGTGGCTAAGACACCGAGCTTGTCGATCAGAAAGGTCGGCGGTTCGAATCCCTAGTACAGGTCTCCTGCGTGAGCAGGGGGTTGGACTAGATGACCTCCAAGGTCCCTTCCAACTCTGTCACTGTTACTTATATGCTGCCCATTTCACTATCAAAAGCGTAATTCACCATTACAGGTGAACCAGGTTAATTCACCTGCTTCCACAAACTATGGCTGAAACCAACTGCCTAGCAGGAGAGGTGAATCTAAGTCTGGATGTCACCCTTGAATAACTACCTACAGAATATATTGGAATAAACTGAAGGGTTTGCAAATCCCTGAGAAAATTACCAGGGATTTTATCTCAAAAGAGACTCAAGATCAGGGGTGAAATCCAGCAGGTTCTGAAAGGTTCTGGAGAACCGGCAGTGGAAATTTTGAGTAATCCAGAGAACAGACAAATACCACCTCTGGCTGTCCCCAGAGTGGGGTGGGAATGGGGATTTTGCAGTATCCTTCCCTGTAGTAGGATGGGAATGGGGATTTTGCAATATCCTTCCCCCAGGAGTGGGGTGGGAATGGGGATTTTGTAATATCCTTCCCCTGGGGTGGGGTGGGAATGGAGATTTTGTAGTATCCTTCCCCTGGAGTAGGGAAGGAATGGGGATTTTGCAGTATCCTTCCCCCAGAGTGGGGAAGGAATGGGGATTTTGCAGTATCCTCCCCCTGGAGTGGGAATGGAGATTTTGCAGTATCCTTCCTCTAACACACCCACCAAGCCCACAGAACCAGCAGTAAAAAAATTTGGATTTCACCGCTGCCCAAGATGGAAGTGTTGCAGGTAGAGTGGAGAATGAAAGTCCTGCTTGGAGATGTTTGAAAGCTCCTGAAATGGGGAAAATCTACCTGGAAACGGGACAGGTATCTTGACAGACCAGCTCAGCCTTCAGCCAAAGGATTCAGCCGAATTTACTCCAATAGGTAAGTTGCTTTGATATGGGGATCCCAATGGGCCATCCGTTTGGTATATAGACCGAGGTACCTGTCTCTCGCCCTCTTATACAGGCAACAATTATTATGGGGGTGCTAATAAAATCAATCTACAGGTAGTCCTTGATTTACAAAAGTTCATTTAGTGACGGTTCAAAGTTTCAAAAATGTCCTAAGCAAAAAAGTGGCTTAGGACCGTTTTTCACACTGATGACCGTTGCAGCATCCTGTAGTCCTTGATCAAACTGCAGACACTTGGAAATTGACTCATATTTATGACGGTTGCAGTGTCCCCCCAGAGTCATGTAATCTCCTTTTCTGAACTTCTTGACAAGCACAGTCCATGGGGAAGCCAGATCCACTTATCAACGGTGTTACTGACTTAACAACTGCAGTGACTTACTTAACAACTGTGGCAAGGAAGGTCGTAAAATGGGGCAAAACTCACTTAACACATGTCTCGGTTGGCAACGGGAATTTGGGCTCAATTGTGGTCATAAATTGAGGATTACCTACATTGAGAAAATAAATATGAAATTGCCCAGGAGGGGGCACACTTTTACAATTTATCCTGATGCTGAATTTCATTCTGAAACTTAAATGGCATTTAAATTCAGGGCAAGGTTGTTGGAAAATAATACTGCTTTGGCATTTTATATATTTGGATATTATTGATATGAATACACACCAGTGGTGGGTTTCAAATTTTTTACTACCGGTTCTGTGGGTGTGGCTTGGTGGGCATGGCAGGGGAAGGATACTGTAAAAACTCCATTCCCTCCCCACTCCAGGGGAAGGATACTGCAAAATCCCCATTTCCTCCCGATCAGCTGGGACTTGGGAGGCAGAGAATAGATGGGGGTGGGGCCAGTCAGAATTTTTATTACCGGTTCTCCGAACTACTCAAAATTTCCGCTACCAGTTCTCCAGAACTGGTCAGAACCTGCTGAAACCCACTTCTGGAATACACTTTCCAACACCTGGCTTGCAAGTAACAAATGAACAAGTCTCTTAACAGGAGGTAGTCCAGAATCCTTCATATAAATTTCATATCATGGGTATGTATGTTCAAAAAAAATATTTGTAAGTTAGTTTTCCTCATTTCGAAATATTTTGGAGCCAAATTTGCAGGGGGAAAAAAGTGTGCTATTATTTAACTATTTTGCCAATATCTATAATTTGCTAGCCTTGCCATGTTGTTATTAGTTGCGAAGTCGTGTCTGACCCATCGCGACCCCATGGACAACATTCCTCCAGGCCTTCTTGTCCTCTACCATCCTCTGGAGTCCATTTAAACTCATGCCTACTGCTTCAGTGACTCCATCCAGCCACATCGTTCTCTGTCGTCCCCTTCTTCTTTTGCCCTCAATCTTTCCCAGCATCAGGCTGTTCTCCAGTGAGTCCTTCTTTCTCATTAGGTGGCCAAAGTATTTCAGTTTCATCTTCAGGATCTGGCCTTCTAAAGAGCAGTCAGGGTTGATCTCCTCTGGGACTGACCGGTTGGATCGCCTTGCAGTCCAAGGGACTCGCAGGAGTCTTCTCCAGCACCAGAGTTCAAAGGCCTCAATTCTTTGGCACTCAGCCTTTCTTATGGTCTTGAATATAGACGCTCAGCCTTTCTTATGGTCTTGAATATATACAGCCTTGCCATATAGTCTTGAAATTCTCAAACAGGAATTGATGCAAATTTTATAGGCTTTGTTTGTGACTTAATTACATTTTATTCAAAGTTGATCATCGTAACCCAGTTATGGTAACACAATGACCTAGACCCCGACAGAGATTTAAGATTTAAACATGTTATCTTAATTTTAAAAAGTTGTTTTATATATAATTCTAGAAGTCTTCTGAACTATGGAGATTAAAAATCCTTTTCTGTTAAAAAGCGGCAATTTGGATCTATCCAGAATTGCTACCTATTCACATATTAGTTTCTATCCTTCGATAAACGCCACATAATTAATAAGATTAGCTCACTGCACAGCAATTAAACTGAATAAGGTTACTGGAACATTTCCTAAATTCTTCGAAAATTACTTCCAGTGACAATGAACCAATATTATCTTTCATTCAAAAATAATTTAAATAGGGGTTAGAAACAGGCGTTGAAATTTGTGTAATAATGCAGTTTATGAATTCTAATTGAATATCAATGTTTCAGTTACAGCATACACTAACTAAACTCTTAGAAAATTGCATTTTCTAAGAGATTAGTTTATTTCATTAGCTTCCCTAAATTGGTTCCTGGTTAAAATGATTTCCACTGGGAGCAAAAATAAAGAATGTTCAAGTACAGTCTTAATTACACATATTTCAAAGTGTTCTGCGGTCTTTCAGCGACCCACCCAAATAAAATTCAAGGTAGTTGGGCAGAATAACAGAATGCCAAGAGTTGGAAGGGACCTTGGAGGTCTTCTAGTCCAACCCCCTGCCAATGACTTTTCTGCAATATCCCAAGATGTGGGACATCCATCTCCAAATTTGAGGGTAATACAGGTAGTCCTCAACTTACAACAGTTCATTTAATGACTGTTGGAAGTTGCAAAAAAAAGTGACGTGACAATTCTTCAGACTTATGACCATCGCAGCATCCCCATGGTCATGTGATCCAAAATCAGAGCTTGGCAACTGGTTCATTTATATTGATAGTTGAGTGTCCTGGGGTCACGTGATCCTCTTTAGTGACCTCCTGACAAGCAAAGTGAACAGGGTAGCCAAGCTGCAGTGATTCATTTAACAACTCTTGGCAAGGAAGGTCGTAAAATGGAGCAAAAATTCACAACTGTCATTGCTTAGCAATGAATTTTTGGCTCAGTTGTTGTCATAAGTTGAAGACTACCTCTACTCATCTCATAAATTTTATATTTGTTACTTTAATACGTAGGGAAGCTAACCCTACGCTCACAAAGCAGCTGGCCAAATACTTTCACCAAGATGTGCTATTGCACTGAACTTTCAAATAGAGAAAGTTGTTTGATTGTCCTATTGTTCTATCCCACCCCCTTCACAATAACAAATTATTAAATTAAACAAGTTATCTTTTTTATTGTAAAGGCTGGTCAAAGGCCGTATTCAAGATAATTTGATTGGAAGCGAGCCCACCATTATAATTTGAGATTCCGATATATGCAAGGGCTTTGGAATTTTATTTGGATTTTTCCCTGCATTTATGTTGCAAATAAAAGGTAAAGGTGAAGTTTTCCCTTGCACATACGTGCTAGTCGTTCCCGACTCTAGAGGGCGGTGCTCATCTCCGTTTCAAAGCCGAAGAGCCAGCGCTGTCCAAGGACGTCTCCATGGTCATGTGGCCAGCATGATTCAACGCCAAAGGCGCACGGAACGCTGTTCCCTTCCCACCAAAGGTGGTCCCTATTTTTCGACTTGCATTTTTTACATGCTTTCGAACTGCTAGGTTGGCAGAAGCTGGGACAAGTATTGGGAGCTCACCCCGTTAGGCAACATTAGGGATTCGAACTGCCGGACTGCCGACCTTTCGATCGACAAGCTCAGCGTCTGAGCCACCGCATCCCAACTACATTGCAAATACCTGCCCATAAATCCAGCACAATATTAATCATTAAAAACACTGGTCATTATAAGCCTGGCTTCCCAAGACTATACCTTATGTGATTCGAGGCAAAAAAATTGTTGGAGGGGGAAAAAATGGTTCAGGAATTGTTCAGTGTTTTGTTTACTTCCAAATTTGGATTCTAAAGATGAAAAGCTCTAACCTGCAAAGCTGGATGCTAAGCAACATTGAGACCATAGCAACGGTTCTTATCTCTTTCTTGCCATCCATTGATAAAATGCAGGCACTCCCCAGTTCAGCAAAGATCCTAAGAGGCGTACTTCAAATGAAAAGCAGGCACCCTAATGAGAAAACAATGATTCACGTTGTGCCTGCATAAGGCTGTTCCATGTGTAATGTAAGCAGAAGAGAAACAACGCCAAACCAGGGGTGGGCTTCAAACGTTTTAGCAAAGGGTTCTCTGCCCAGATGCTGGGTGGGCGTGGCCATAGTGGGCGTGGCCTAGTCGGCCTCCTGCACCACGGGTGGGGGGGCATTTTTGCCCTCCCCAGGCTCCAGAGGCTTTCCTCGAGCCTCCAGAAGCGGGAAAATGGCCTCCCCAGGCTCCGGAGGCCCTCTGGAGGCCGGAAACGGGCCCATTTCTGGCCTTCCCATATTTCCAGTAGGCCTGTTTTTCAACCTCTCCGAGCTTCCGTGCGTGCCGTGCACTTACCTGCATCCAAAACGGGCCGTGTGGGGACACCTGGGAGAGGTGCGGCGCGGTGGGCAGGGCCAGCCAGGTGTGGGATTTGGGGGTTCTCCAAACTGCACAGAATTTTAGCTAGCGGTTCTCCCGAATCCCTGCGAACCCCCAGCAGCCCACCCCTGCTCCAAACCCATAAAACAGCCATCAGTCTGCAACTAGTTATTTTCAAGGGGAAACTAACGATACGGATTTTTGCAAATGGACCACATTAGCTGGCGTTTAAGGGGAATGATTGTGCTGCTCTCTCTATATATATTTTCCTTAATTGGCTTGCAGGGCAGAACGGCACTTCAAAAACTGTTTCCCCCCCATCATGCGCTTTTCTAGCAAGGACTGGATTGGTCACGTGCCCGGTTCTGCCGTTTTGAGGTCTCTGGACCCTGCCTGCTTTCAGCATCTACTCTGGGAATGGTTACGCCAACAACTGCCAAGCTGGGTCCAAGAGTAGCCGCTTCAACATCACCATGGAAGGCAACGCAATATCCGGGACTACATATGCAGAACGAATGTATTATGTGCCCAATTAGAAATAAGGATGAGCCGTAAAATAGAGCAACCATCTCATCCCTGCAGGGAAGGATGCAACCCAATGAGTTCTGCTCTCTGGATGGCTGAGGAATAAATTAAATTCGGACCAGATGTTCCTTCAGATAAATGAGGACATATGACCGTTCTCTGCATCACCGAATCTCCAGCTTTTCACCTATGAATCTATCATGATTCCTGGAGGAGACAGAGCAAAATGCAATGTGATAACACTTGCAGTTCCCCTCTCCCTGTTCTTACTCTGAAAACATTATTCTGCAATAGTTATGTCACATTCAATTATTCTGCAACCTTCCGGTTTTTTATCGGTTTTTAACAGAATCCCAAATAACAAGCAGCGTGCTAGCAGTCCATGCTTGAGATAATAGTGTAAAATAGTGCAACAGTGCAAAGCTATGAACTGAGACAGCGATGGGCTTCATAAGCCATCTTAAGCTTGCTCTTGTGGTGACCCATTGTTCAGTATGAAATAGTCCTTGAGTTATGATATACAACTGAGCCCAACATTTCCGTTGCAAAGCAAGACTGTCGTTAAGCAAGTTTAAGCAAGTTAAGCCGGTATGCCATATTTGTAAAGCGGATCCCTGCTGTTGCTCGGTTAGCGATACGGTTCTTAAGCGAATCTGAGCTTTCCCATTGTTCATTAGAAGGTTGCAAAAGAAAATCACATGACCCTGAAACCGTGCCAGTTCCCAAGCATCCAGATTTGGACCATATGGGCCTGGGGAGGTGGCAACGGTCGTTAAGCGTGAAAAATGATCATAAGTCACTTTTTTTCATTGCAACTTTGAACAGTCACTAAATGAATGGTAGTAAGTTGAGAACGAGCTGTAGCCTGGAGACTAAAACATATGAAGAATGGCTGTAGGTTTTGGGCCTGGCTACCCTAAAGAAAAGAAGAATTAGAGGTGACATGATAGCAGTATTCCAGTATTTGAGAGGCTGCTACAAAGAAGAGGTTGTCAAATTATTCTCCAAAGCACCTGAGGGCAGGACAAGAAACAATGGTTGGAAACTCATCAAGGAGAGAAGCAACCTAGAACTAAGGGGTAATTTTCTAAGAGTGAGGACAATAAACCAATGGAACAGCTTCCCTTCAGAAATTGTGGGCACTCAAATCGCTGAATGTTTTTAAAGAGGATTCTAGACCAGGGGTGACACACTCAAGACCTGGATGTCAGATCTGGCCTGGGGGGTGCTTAGATTCGGCCCGCGGGGCCGTCCTGGAAACAGCAAAGAACCGACCTGTGGTGCCTATGCCAGCAAAAACGGAAGGGCGCCTATGTCAGCAAAAACGGAGCCCTCCCGAGCTCCGTTTTTGCTGGCAGAGGGTTGCAGGAAGCCAGTGGTGGGTTCTAACCAGTTTTACCACCGGTTCGCATCGCGCACGTGCTTTGCGCGCGATCGCCGTGGGCATGCTCGCTTTGCTCGCACGCGTGCCGAACTTGCGTTTGACGCAAGCACATTGAGTGAAAAAACAGCCGAGGCATGTCGATCCTCTCTGCCGTGCCTTATAGCTGAGCTAAAAACAAAGGAATAAACGGGGGCGGGTGGGAAGGCCCAGCTCACGTTAGGAACGAACCGGTTTGCTCTCATATCAAGATTTGATATGTTTGATATCATATCAAATATGATATCATATCAAATATCAAATATCATATCATATATATGATATCACATATATATGATATGATATTTATATCATATCATTTTATATTGATTTTATATTGATTTTATCATTTTATATTGATTTTATATTGATTTTATCATTTTATATTGATTTTATATTGATATTGATATTGATATATTGATATTTATATGATATATCATATATATATATATGATATCACATATATGATATATATGATATATATGATATAAATATCATATCATATATATCAAATATCAAATATGATATCATATGATATCATATCTCATATAAGATTTGATATATTTGATATCATATCAAGATCACCCATCTCTTTCCACTTATGACTGTATGACTGTAACTTGTTGCTGGCAATCCTTATGGTTTATATTGATATATTGACCATCAATTGTGTTGTAAATGTTGTACCTTGATGAACGTATCTTTTCTTTGATGTACACTGAGAGCATATGCACCAAGACAAATTCCTTGTGTGTCCAATCACACTTGGCCAATACAAAAAAAAAATCTATTCTAAAAATTCTAAATTCTATTTTTGCTACTGGCTCTGGGGAGAACCGGTAGCAACCCACCACTGCAGGAAGCCATTGCAGTTGAAAATTGAGCTTGGGAGCCCGTTTTTGCTGGCAGAGCACCTGGGCCATCATAGGCACCCCCCAACACAAGTGACGTTGAGTTAGCCATGCCCACCCTGGTTCCCCCAAGGTCAAACACAACCGCTGATGCGGCCCTCAATGAAATTGAGCTTGAAACCTCTGTTCTAGACAGTCACTTATCTGAAATAGTATAGGTTTTCCCTGCTTGAGCAGGGGGCTAAACTAGATGGCCTCCAAGGTCCCTTCCAGCTCATTCATTCTAAATGTAGTTCAACTTTACGAGCCCGGCTCCTTAGATGCGTGGAAGCCACTCCAACCCATTTCAGTGGAATTTATTAACAACTCAGCACACATCTAACTAGATTATGTTTCACATTTTGGAGTCGTAGGGAAGAAAACGTCTCGAGGATGATACTGAAAGTTCTTGCAAATTAATTAGGTCAGTAAAGCAACCACAGCTATGTCCTACTGCCTTTTTCTAAAACTCACACGAAATATTAGAGGATGAACATTGAGGCTATCGCTCAAGATTTATGTCGATCCAGGACTCTTGCTAAATCTTCCTCGATTTAAAGGGTTACTCGATCTAAATTGGGTTTGAAATACGATGAAAATTAAAACGAGTGCAGATGGTAGAGATGAAAATTTTCTCTCTACCGAGATGTGATTATATTTGAATTCCTCATTGTTTGTATTATTTATATGCATGCCCATATTTGAGGGGACTGTAGGCCAACGTTATGCAAATCTACATATATTTTTTTTCATTATGGAGAAGCGACTGGTCTTTCTATGAATAAAACATTTTGCTTCTTGTGCGCAGCGGATATATATATGTGTGTGTGTGTGTGTGTATGTTTTCTGAGGTTTTCGCGGGTGTTTGTATGTAGGTCTTTGGTTATTTGGTTTTTTTCCGCGTAAAATTGGAAGTTTATTGATCATATTTATTGATCATATTGTGTCTTGGCGACGTTTCGACGAAGTCTCATTCGTCATCTTCAGGCTTCAGCTTCGTGCTTCTGGGAGCAATGTGTGACTGCAGCTGTTTCTTCCTTTTTAACTGCTAGTGGGGGTTTGAACTGATTGGGTGGGAGCTTGGCTGTGCTCTGATTGGATGGGGGCTTTTTGTGCTCTGATTGGCTGGGGGTGTATCCTGTTTGGGTGGGGGCTTGGTTGTGCTCAGATTAGTCTGAGTTGCAGGGGGATTTGAGCTGGTGAGCTGCATTGCTGTTGTTTGGCTTCGTGTTTGTGGTCGTGCTACATCTTCATAGTGGGTGTCAGTCTGCTGCATGTATGGATTGGAGGGGTTTGAAATGGCTAATGTTGCAGCTGCGGTCTGGCTTCTGGTCCTTGGTCGTGCTTCCTGATCAGTGTGGGTTTGGGTCTGCTTTCTGGGTGGATGTGTGGTGGTGACATCCTGTGTGGACCTCGTGAGTGTGGGTCTGGTGTCATTCCTCGTGTTAGGGACTCGTTTGTCAATAAGGGCGGGTTTCCAAATGGCTGGTAGGCAGGAGGTATCATCTCGTTTGTTCATGCTGTGTGGGCGTTTTTCTATCTCGATGGCTTCTCTGATTATTCTGTTGTTAAAGTGTTCAGTTTTGGCGATAGTTCTGGTCTTTGTAAAGTCAATATCGTGTCCTGTGGCTTTAAGGTGTTGGACCAGGGAAGAAGTTGGTTCCTCTTTTTTGACTGAGTTCTTGTGTTCTTCAATGCGTGCACTTATTCTTCTGTTGGTTTGTCCAATGTATGTGGTGGGGCAGGCGGTGCATGGGATTTCATATACTCCTTGATTTTCTAACTCAATTTTGTCTTTGGGGTTTCTTAGGATGGTGGATATTTTTCGGTTTGTGCAGAATGCTGTCTTGATGTTATGTTTGTGGAGGATCTTGCTGATTCTGTCTGTGCTGCCTTTTATATATGGGAGGAGGGCTGTGCCGTTTTCTTGTTCTCTGTCTTGGGTTTTAGTGGGGGGTTCTTTTTGGATTAGTTTGGTAATCTTATTTCTCTGGAGTCCAAGTTGTGACTTCAGCAAACTAGATGAGACTTTGCTTGACTCAAGGTTGGAATGCCAAAAGCAGGTCCTTTATATAGGCTGTGGGGTGTGGCTCCATGACTCAGCATTTATCCAGGCCTGCCCCAGCCTTCCTTCTGCTGGTGTCGCCTCTCAGATCTCCGGAAGCGAGGGTCCTCCCACACTGAATTGTTTTCAGTTGGAACTGCTGTCAGCGTCTGGGAAAGGGAGAGGTCAGAGGGAGTAGGCCCGGTTAATTCTACCACCTGGCTGGCTTCCTGCTCTGAAGGCTGAGCCACACTCTGTATGAGTGAGGTTTATCGGCCTTTTCCTTTCACTCCTTGAATCTTCTCCGGGCACGGGGCCAGGGCCGGGGGCTGGAGTCATGACAGGCCGTTCATCTTCATTATCAGACTCAGAGTCTGATAAAAGGCCCGGTTGGAGACGGGAGGGGCCCGGCTGAGGAGAGGAGGGAGGACAAGTCACAACAGATAAGCAACATCAAAAGGGGGGAAGCCAGATTTGCTTAATGACCACATGGTTCACTTATAACAATCGCAGTGATTAGCTGAACAGCTGTGGCAAAGAGGTCTTAAAATGGGTCAGAACTGACTCAACGACTGCCTTGCTTAACGACAGAAAGTTGGGGAACAATTGTGGTCATAAGTCAAGGACTTACCTATATTCATCTCCAGGGAGGGGACAATAAAATAGATTTTTATAGCCATCATTTACAAGTTCGTGTTCCTGAATCTTTGAAAGCATTGTAGGAAGTTAGCACCCACTCCCCTCCTAGGAAAATGAGATATTTTAGGAAATATTAAAAAGGGCCATTAAGGCCTGGGCCAGTCTATTCTGCATAACAAAGATCTCCCTCCTTCAAGCAGAGCCATAATTGGAATGATGTAATTGATCATTACATCATCACCCAGCAAGAGTCAACCAAGCCTGGGAGACAGACAACCTACAAAGTTACCCTTGCACGGCCCCATGGGAGTCTGACAACCAATCAGGACACAAGCTCAAATTCAAAGCCCAACAGAGGGTATATAAATCACTCTCTTACTCTCTCTCACCCTGGAAGCAATCCTCGACTTAACAACCACAAATGAGCCCAACACTTCAATTGCAAACCTTTTTTTTTGCCACAGTCGTTAAGGGAATCATGGCGGTTGTTAACTGAATCAGGTGGTCGTTCAGTGAATCTGGCTTCCCCCATTGACTTGGCTTGTGGCAGCCGGCTAAGACGGTTATAAATGGCAATTGCATAACCTCTGGGACAGTGCAACTGTCATAAATACATGCCAGTTGCCAAGTGCCCAAATTCTGTTCATGTGACCAAGTTATCACGGCACTGAAAAAAGCGACTTAGACCAGTTTTCAGGCTTACGTCATCGTCTCCCTGGTCATGTGATCAGAATTCAGATGCTTGGCAACTGGCAGGTAATTATGGCGGTTTATACTGCCCTGTGGTTACGCGATCCCCATTTCTGACCTTCCCAGCCAGCATCTGATAATGTCATGTCCCACCCCCACTCCGACGAACGAGTCAAGGAAGTCCGTAACAAACTTGGCAACGAAGCCTCTGCAGCTTACCAAGTTCCTTCGAGGTTTATCAGGACAGGCAGGAGTCCAAGTTGAGACTTCAGCGATAAGAGTCCGATATCAGCAAACTAAATAAGATTTTGCTTGACTCAAGGTTGGAATGCCAAAAGCAGGTCCTTTATATAGGCTGTGGGGTGTGGCTCCATGACTCAGCATTTATCCAGGCCTGCCCCACCCTTCCTTCTGCTGACGTCGCCTCTCAGATCTCCGGAAGCGAGGGTCCTCCCACGCTGAATTGTTTTCAGCTGGAACTGCTGTCAGCATCTGGGAAAGGGAGAGGTCAAATATGATATCATATCAAATATGATATCATATCTCATATAAGATTTGATATGTTTGATATTTATATCATATCAAATATCAAATATGATATCATATCAAGATTTGATATATTTGATATCATATCAAATATGATATCATATGATATCACATATATGATATCATATCAAATATCAAATATCAAATATCAAATATCAAATATCAAATATGATATCATATCAAGATCACCCATCTCTTTCCACTTATGACTGTATGACTGTAACTTGTTGCTGGCAATCCTTATGGTTTATATTGATATTTATATCATATCAAGATCACCCATCTCTTTCCACTTATGACTGTATGACTGTAACTTGTTGCTGGCAATCCTTATGGTTTATATTGATATTTATATGATATATATGATATCATATCAAGATCACCCATCTCTTTCCACTTATGACTGTATGACTGTAACTTGTTGCTGGCAATCCTTATGGTTTATATTGATATTGATATATTGATATTGATATTTATATGATATAAATATCATATCAAATATCAAATATCAAATATCAAATATGATATCATATGATATCATATCAAATATGATATCACATATATGATATAAATATCATATCAAGATCACCCATCTCTTTCCACTTATGACTGTATGACTGTAACTTGTTGCTGGCAATCCTTATGGTTTATATTGATATTTATATGATATATATGATATCACATATATGATATCACATATATGATATCATATGATATCATATGATATCATATCAAGATCACCCATCTCTTTCCACTTATGACTGTATGACTGTAACTTGTTGCTGGCAATCCTTATGGTTTATATTGATATTGATATTTATATGATATATATGATATCATATCAAATATGATATCACATATATGATATATATGATATCATATCTCATATAAGATTTGATATGTTTGATATTTATATCATATCAAGATTTGATATATTTGATATCATATCATATATATATGTGTGTGTGTGTGTATATATATATGATATCATATCAAGATTTGATATATTTGATATCATATCAAGATCACCCATCTCTTTCCACTTATGACTGTATGACTGTAACTTGTTGCTGGCAATCCTTATGGTTTATATTGATATTTATATGATATATATGATATCATATGATATCACATATATGATATCATATCAAGATCACCCATCTCTTTCCACTTATGACTGTATGACTGTAACTTGTTGCTGGCAATCCTTATGGTTTATATTGATATATTGATATTTATATCATATCAAGATCACCCATCTCTTTCCACTTATGACTGTATGACTGTAACTTGTTGCTGGCAATCCTTATGGTTTATATTGATATTTATATCATATCAAGATTTGATATATTTGATATCATATGATATCATATGATATCACATATATGATATATCATATATATCAAATATGATATCATATCAAGATTTGATATATTTGATATCATATGATATCACATATATGATATATATGATTAGCTGAACAGCTGTGGCAAAGAGGTCTTAAAATGGGTCAGAACTGACTCAACAACTGCCTTGCTTAACGACAAAAAGTTGGGGAACAATTGTGGTCGTAAGTCAAGGACTTACCTATATTCATCTCCAGGGAGGGGACAATAAAATAGATTTTTATAGCCATCATTTACAAGTTCGTGTTCCTGAATCTTTGAAAGCATTGTAGGAAGTTAGCACCCACTCCTCTCCTAGGAAAATGAGATATTTTAGGAAATATTAAAAAGGGCCATTAAGGCCTGGGCCAGTCTATTCTGCATAACAAAGATCTCCCTCCTTCAAGCAGAGCCATAATTGGAATGATGTAATTGATCATTACATCATCACCCAGCAAGAGTCAACCAAGCCTGGGAGACAGACAACCTACAAAGTTACCCTTGCATGGCCCCATGGGAGTCTGACAACCAATCAGGACACAAGCTCAAATTCAAAGCCCAACAGAGGGTATATAAATCACTCTCTTACTCCCTCTCACCCATGCGGTCCTGCCCACCATTAAAAACCATCTTTCCAAACAGCCATGTTTCCAACATTATTGGTTCCTGAATATTCTGTGCCCATTTTATCATACAATCCTTTACCAAATCCTTTTCCGAATCTATTTCAAGCAACACATTATACAATCTCTTTATATAATAGTGGTCTGATTTCTAATTTGCTTTATTAAATTTTCCTCCCTTTGCATTATACCAATTTTTTGATCTTCTTTCCATCTAGCACTTATTTGCCCATATTGAAACCAAGTATAATTCCTCCCTTCTTCATTTAATACCTGTAATGATTTTAATTGCAATCTAGTCACTGGAATTTATTAACAACTCAGCACACATCTAACTAGATTATGTTTCACATTTTGGAGTCGTAGGGAAGAAAACGTCTCGAGGATGATACTGAAAGTTCTTGCAAATTAATTAGGTCAGTAAAGCAACCACAGCTATGTCCTACTGCCTTTTTCTAAAACTCACACGAAATATTAGAGGATGAACATTGAGGCTATCGCTCAAGATTTACGTCGATCCAGGACTCTTGGTAAATCTTCCTCAATTTAAAGGGTTACTCGATCTAAATTGGGTTTGAGGAAATACGATGAAAATTAAAACGAGTGCAGATGGTAGAGATGAAAATTTTCTCTCTACCGAGATGTGATTATGTTTGAATTCCTCATTGTTTGTATTATTTATATGCATGCCCATATTTGAGGGGACTGTAGGCCAACGTTATGCAAATCTACATATTTTTTTTTCATCATGGAGAAGCGACCGGTCTTTCTATGAATAAAACATTTTGCTTTTCTGAGGTTTTCACGGGTGTTTGTATATAGGTCTTTGGTTGTTCGGGTTTTCTCCCGTGTAAAATTGGAAGTGTCTTGGCGACGTTTCGACGAAGTCTCATTCGTCATCTTCAGGCTTCAACCGTGCTTCTGGAGCTTTTTAGAAGCCAACAACAAAGACCCATACTATATATATATGTAGGTCTTTGGTTATTTGGGTTTTCTCCGCGTAAAATTGGAAGTGTCTTGGCGACGTATGAAGTCTCATTCGTCATCTTCAGGCTTCAAATATCATATATATATGTTTTCTGAGGTTTTCACGGGTGTTTGTATGTAGGTATGTAGTATGATTGGTTGGGGGTGTGTCCAAACAGGACATACCCCCAGCCAATCAGAGCACAAGAAAACCCCCATCCAATCAGAGCACAGCCAAGCTCCCACCCAATGAGCTCCTGTGATTATTCTACCTAGCAGTTTGAAAGCACGTAAAAAATGCAAGTAGAAAAAATAGGGACCACCTTTGCCGGCCACATGACCAGGGAGACGTTTTGAAATGGAGATGAGCACCGCCCCCTAGAGTCAGGAGGGGAACCTTTACCTTTTTGTATATGTAAAGTGTTTTTCTGTTATAATATAATATAATAACAGAGTTGGAAGGGACCTTGGAAGCTTTCTAGTCCAACCCCTGCCCAGGAAGGAAACCCTACACCATTTCAGTCAGATGGTTATCCAACATTTTGAAGCAGGTGGTCTGCCCAATATGGGAGGGAGCACACTGCTTCCCTTTCACCTTTCAACTCCAATCCAGGAGCCCTCAGGCAGTCGCTTTCACGACAAACTACGCCATGGCTGAAATAGAGTATTGCAGGTTGACTCTGCCCAAAGCCTGGAGTTTGATCCTGATAGAGCTTGAGATTGACTCAGCCTTCCATCCATCCGAGGTTGCTAAAATGAGGACCCAGATTGTTGAGGAAAATACGCTGACATTGTAAGCTATTGTTGTGTCTCGCCCGCTTTCACCGCAGCCGGGGCCTTCTTATCTGCTTCCGAATGCTGAGGAATGTCCTAGTATGCCTCCCGGCCCCAGCCTGGCTCCATGCCCAGACAGGCTGAGGAGGAAGAAGTACCTCCAGCCCCCAGCTCTGGCTCCATGCCCAGGCAAACAGAGCAACTAGACCCCTCCCCCTCCCCCACAGCATGTGAGCCTGAAGGAGGTCAATTACCAACAGCTGCAGACTGGAGTGACCCTCGCTTCAGAAGAATTGATAGGCGGCAGCAACAGAAGGAAGGGAGGGGCAGGCCTGGATAAGTGCTGAGTCATGGAGCCACACCCCATGGCCTATATAAAGGATCTACTTTCTGGCATTCTCTGAGTCAGGCAAAGTCTACCTTATATTGCTGAAGTCACTCCCTGGTCTCCTGCCTGCCTTGAGAACTCTGATAGGACTTTGGCAGAGCTGCAGAGGCATGCCTGATACGGACTTCCCCGACCCGGCCGTCAGAGGAGGAGTGGGACACGACAGCTATTCATAGCGTGCTGTAAAGCATATTAACAGATTATCAAGGTTGGAAGAGACTTTGTAGGTCATCTAGTCCAACCCCCTGCTCAGCAGGAGACCCTACACCATTTCTGACAAACGGCAGTCCAATCTCACCTTGAAAGCCTCCCACTGGTTGATTGCTCTCACTGTCAGAAAATGTCTCCTTATTTCTAGGTTGAATCTCTCCTTGTTCGGTTTCCATCCATTATTCCTTGTCTAGCCTTAAGTCTAACTGCTACTGCTACTGGTATTCTAAAGTAGACGTACCCTCTTGAGTGCTGATGCTTTGCTCTTTCCTCCTGAAGAAATGGACAATTTATAATGCCCCCCCAAACGCAGGGTCTAAGGGTGACATTTTAGAGTGTGCAGATACGATAGCTGTAATCTAGAAGGTGATTGTTGAATGGATGTGAATTGAGGTCTTGCTGGATTGGTGTCATGAAGCAATTCTGTGGAAAGTGAAGCAGCTGAAAGGGAAAAATGAGTTAAGAAAGATTTTTTTATTTACAAAGTCTGTAGAGATTCTCGGTCATCCAGGTCATGGTTTGTCCCAAAGGTGCTTTTTTTCAAGAGGCAACCGGACTTGTTTTTTCTTCGGAGACGTTTCGCTTCTCATCCAAGAAGCTTCTTCAGCTCTGACTGGATGATGGTGGGGAATAGAAGGACACAGATAAACCCCCAGGGGGCCTCAACGACTCTCTAAAAGAATGCAAACAACCAGCTCCCTGCAAGGAACAGAAATCCTTCCATTCCCCACCATCCAGTCAGAGCTGAAGAAGCTTCTTGGATGAGAAGTGAAACATCTTCAAAGAAAAAAAGCAATGATACAGGACTTCCTTGATTTACCACCAAAGCAAACATTCTTCACCATGTTCATGGGCAGGGGTGAAATCCAGCAGGTTCTGACAGGTTCTGGAGAACCAGTAGCAGGCATTTTGAGTAGTTTGGAGAACCGGTAGTAGAAATTTTGAGTAGTTCAGAGAACTGGCAAATGCCACCTCTGACTGGTCCCAGAGTGGGGTGGGAATGGAGATTTTACAATATCCTTCCCCCAGGAGTGGGATGGGAATGGGGATTTTGCAGTATCCTTCCCCCAGGAGTGGGATGGGAATGGAGATTTTGCAGTATCCTTCCCCCAGGAGTGGGGAGGGAATGGGGATTTTGCAGTATCCTTCCCCTAGGAGTGGGGAGGGAATGGGGATTTTGCAGTATCCTTCCCGTGGAGTGGGATGGGAATGGAGATTTTACAATATCCTTCCCCCAGGAGTGGGATGGGAATGGAGATTTTACAATATCCTTCCCGTGGAGTGGGATGGGAATGGAGATTTTGCAGTATCCTTCCCCCAGAAGTGGGGAGGGAATGGGGATTTTGCAGTATCCTTCCCCTAGGAGTGGGGAGGGAATGGGGATTTTGCAGTATCCTTCCCCTAGGAGTGGGGAGGGAATGGGGATTTTGCAGTATCCTTCCCGTGGAGTGGGATGGGAATGGAGATTTTACAATATCCTTCCCCCAGGAGTGGGATGGGAATGGAGATTTTGCAGTATCCTTCCCCCAGGAGTGGGGTGGGAATGGAGGTTTTGGAGTATCCTTCCCCAGGAGTGGGAGGAATGGGATTTTGCAGTATCCTTCCCCAGGAGTGGGATGGGAATGGAGATTTTACAATATCCTTCCCCAGGAGTGGGATGGGAATGGAGATTTTGCAGTATCCTTCCCCAGGAAAACAGAAAACAATAAAGCAGCGAGCAATTGCAGGCAGAATGAAAATCTAAGGAATGAACACATTTAAACAAGGTTCAAGAAACCGAGGACCAGTTAGACTGCCTTAGATAATCACGAAGTCTTTGACATGAAAGCTGCTGCCTGGAAGATACAGGTGTCACAATTAGACACCTGTACGCCATTGGACCTCAAATCATTCCAAACTCTCTTTGACAGGAAAATAGGTCCATGGAAATGGAAGCGATTAGGAACTTTTCTAATCTTTTCTCTCCAATTCTTTGGGGGTGGGGAGAAAAGACGGATCATTTCTAATTTGGCCTAGGAGAGACAAGAGGTAGCAAAACCTTCCAGAAAACAAAGACAGGTAGTTCTCGACTTACAACAGTTCACTGAGCTCGAGGTTGACTCAGCTTTCCATCCTTTCCGAGGTCAGTAAAATGAGGACCCAGGTTGTTGGGGGAGGAAGATGCTGACTCTGTAAAAAAAAAAAACTGCTAAGAGAGGGCTGTAAAGCACTATAGATGTTTGTGTGTGTGTATGTGTGTGTGTGTGTGTGTATGTATATATGTGTATATATATATATATATATATGTATATTTATTTATTTTTATTTATTTTTGTCATAACTGTGTATATAAGCATTAACATGAAACAACATATAAGCATATATATGAGCATAAGTATGTAATAACTGTATTAATTGGATATAATGAAGAGGAACAATAGGACAGAGAACGGTAGGCACGTTTGTGCTCTTATGCACAAACTATATACATATACATATAAATATACACAAACTATATATGAAATCCCATGCACCGCCTGCCCCACCACATACATCGGACAAACCAACAGAAGAATAAGTGCACGCATTGAAGAACACAAGAACTCAGTCAAAAAAGAGGAACCAACTTCTTCCCTGGTCCAACACCTTAAAGCCACAGGACACGATATTGACTTTAAAAAGACCAGAACTATCGCCAAAACTGAACACTTTAACAACAGAATAATCAGAGAAGCCATCGAGATAGAAAAACGCCCACACAGCATGAACAAACGAGATGATACCTCCCGCCTACCAGCCATTTGGAAACCCGCCCTTATTGACAAACGAGTCCCTAACACGAGGAATGACACCAGACCCACACACACGAGGTCCACACAGGATGTCACCACCACACATCCACCCAGAAAGCAGACCCAAACCCACACTGATCAGGAAGCACGACCAAAGACCAGAAGCCAGACCGCAGCTGCAACATTAGCCATTTCAAACCCCTCCAATCCATACATACAGCAGACAGACATCCACTATGAAGATGTAGTACAACCACAAACACGAAGCCAAACAACAGCAATGCAACTCACCAGCTCAAATCCCCCTGCAACTCAGATTAATCTGAGCACAACCAAGCCCCCACCCAAACAGGACAAACCCCCAGCCAATCAGAGCACAGCCAAGCTCCCACCCAATCAGTTCAAACCCCCACTAGCAGTTAAAAAGGAAGAAACAGCTGCGATCACACATTGCTCCCAGAAGCACGAAGCTGAAGCCTGAAGCTGAAGCCTGAAGATGACGAATGAGACTTCGTCGAAACGTCGCCAAGACACTTCCAATCTTACACGGGAGAAAACCCGAACAACCAAAGACCTACATACAAACACCCGTGAAAACCTCAGAAAACATATATATATATATATATATATATATATATATATATATATATATATATATATATATATATATATATATATATGTCTTTGGTTGTTTGGGTTTTCTCCGGTGTAAAATTGTAAGTGTCTTGGCGTTTCAAGTCTCATTCGTCATCTTCAGGCTTCAGCTTTGTGCTTCTGGGAGCAATGTGTGATCGCAGCTGTTTCTTCCTTTTAACTGCTAGTGGGGGTTTGAACTGATTGGGTGGGAGCTTGGCTGTGCTCTGATTGGATGGGGGTTTTTCTGTGCTCTGATTGGATGGGGGTGTGTCCTGTGTTGGTGGGGGCTTGGTTGTGCTCAGTCTAGTCTATGCTGCAGGGGGATTTGAGCTGGTGAGCTGCATAGCTGTTGTTTGGCTTTGTGGTCGTGCTACATCTTCATAGTGGGTGTCAGTCTGCTGCATGAATGGATTGGAGGGGTTTGAAATGGCTAATGTTGCAGCTGCGGTCTGGCTTCTGGTCCTTGGTCGTGCTTCATGATCAGTGTGGGTTTGGGTCTGCTATATATATATATATATCTAGTAGGGGACGCGGTGGCTTAGTGGGTAAGACATTGAGCTTGTCGATGAGAAAGGTTGGCAGTTCAGCGGTTTGAATCCCTAGCGCCGCATAACGGGATGAGCTCCTGTGACTATTCTACCTAGCAGTTTGAAAGCACGTAAAAAATGCAAGTAGAAAAAATAGGGACCACCTTTGCCGGCCACATGACCAGGGAGACGTCTTCGGACAGCGCTGGCTGTTCGGCTTTGAAATGGAGATGAACACTGCCCCCTAGAGTCAGGAGGGGAACCTTTACCTTTTTATATATGTAAAGTGTTTTTCTGTTATAATATAATATAACAACAACAGAGTTGGAAGGGACCTTGGAAGCCTTCTAGTCCAACCCCCTGCCCAGAAAGGAAACCCTACACCATCTCAGTCAGATGGTTATCCAACATTTTGAAGCAGCTGGTCTGCCCAATATGGGAGGGAGAGCATACTGCTTCCCTTTCACCTTTCAACTCCAATCCAGGAGCCCTCAGGCAGTCGCTTTCACGACAAACTATGCCATGGCTGAAATAGAGTATTGCAGGCTGACTCTGCCCAAAGCCTGGAGTTTGATCCTGATGGAGCTTGAGATTGACTCAGCCTTCCATCCATCCGAGGTTGCTAAAATGAGGACCCAGATTGTTGAGGGAAATACGCTGACATTGTAAGCTATTGTTGTGTCTCGCCCGCTTTCACCGCAGCCGGGGCCTTCTTATCTGCTTCCGAACGCTGAGGAATGTCCTAGTATGCCTCCCGGCCCCAGCCCTGGCTCCATGCCCAGACAGGCTGAGGAGGAAGAAGTACCTCCAGCCCCCAGCTCTGGCTCCATGCCCAGGCAAACGGAGCAACTAGACCCTCCCCTCCCCACAGCATGTGAGCCTGAGGGAGGTCAATTACCAACAGCTGCAGACTGGAGTGACCCTCGCTTCAGAAGAATTGATAGGCGGCGGCGACAGAAGGAAGGGAGGGGCAGGCCTGGATAAGTGCTGAGTCATAGAGCCACGCCCCATGGCCTATATAAAGGACCTGCTTTCTGGCATTCTCTGAGTCAGGCAAAGTCTAAACATATCTTGCTGAAGTCACTCCCTGGTCTCCTGCCTGCCTTGAGAACTCTGATAGGACTTTGGCAGAGCTGCAGAGGCATGCCTGATACGGACTTCCCCGACCCGGCCGTCAGAGGAGGAGTGGGACACGACAGCTATTCATAGCGTGCTGTAAAGCATATTAACAGATTATCAAGGTTGGAAGAGACTTTGTAGGTCATCTAGTCCAACCCCCTGCTCAGCAGGAGACCCTACACCATTTCTGACAAACGGCAGTCCAATCTCACCTTGAAAGCCTCCCACTGGTTGATTGCTCTCACTGTCAGAAAATGTCTCCTTATTTCTAGGTTGAATCTCTCCTTGTTCGGTTTCCATCCATTATTCCTTGTCTGGCCTTAAAGTCTGACTGCTCCTGCTCCTGGTATTCTAAAGTAGACGTACCCCCTTGAGTGCTGATGGTTTGCTCTTTCCTCCTGAAGAAATGGACAATTTATAATGCCCCCCCAAACGCAGGGTCTAAGGGTGACATTTTAGAGTGTGCAGATACGATAGCTGTAATCTAGAAGGTGATTGTCGAATGGATGTGAATTGAGGTCTTGCTGGATTGGTGTCATGAAGCAATTCTGTGGAAAGTGAAGCAGCTGAAAGGGAAAAATGAGTTAAGAAAGATTTTTTTTGTTTACAAAGTCTGTAGGGATTCTCGGTCATCCAGGTCATGGTTTGTCCCAAAGGTGCTTTTTTTCAAGAGGCAACTGGACTTGTTTTTTCTTCGGAGACGTTTCGCTTCTCATCCAAGAAGCTTCTTCAGCTCTGACTGGATGATGGTGGGGAATAGAAGGACACAGATAAACCCCCAGGGGGCCTCAATGACTCTCTAAAAGAATGCAAACGACCAGCTCCCTGCAAGGAACAGAATTCCTTCCATTCCCCACCATCCAGTCAGAGCTGAAGAAGCTTCTTGGATGAGAAGTGAAACATCTTCAAAGAAAAAAAAGCAGCTTTGCGTATGATACAGGACTTCCTTGATTTACCACCAAAGCGGTAAAGAAACATTCTTCACCATGTTCATGGGCAGGGGGTGAAATCCAGCAGGTTCTGACAGGTTCTGGAGAACCAGTAGCAGGCATTTTGAGTAGTTTGGAGAACCGGTAGTAGAAATTTTGAGTAGTTCAGAGAACTGGCAAATGCCACCTCTGACTGGTCCCAGAGTGGGGTGGGAATGGAGATTTTACAATATCCTTCCCCCAGGAGTGGGATGGGAATGGGGATTTTGCAGTATCCTTCCCCCAGGAGTGGGATGGGAATGGAGATTTTGCAGTATCCTTCCCCTAGGAATGGGGAGGGAATGGGGATTTTGCAGTATCCTTCCCCCAGGAGTGGGATGGGAATGGAGATTTTGCAGTATCCTTCCTGTGGAGTGGGATGGGAATGGAGATTTTACAATATCCTTCCCTCAGGAGTGGGGAGGGAATGGGGATTTTGCAGTATCCTTCCCTAGGAGTGGGAGGAAATGGGGATTTTCCAGTATCCTTCCCCTGGAGTGGGATGGGAATGGAGATTTTACAGTATCCTTCCCCTGGAGTGGGATGGGAATGGAGATTTTACAGTATCCTTCCCCTGGAGTGGGATGGGAATGGAAATGTTACAGTATCCTTCCCCTGGAGTGGGATGGGAATGGAAATGTTACAGCATCCTTCCCTTGGACTGGGGAGGGAATGGACATTTTGCAATATTCTTCCCCTGGAGTGGGGAGGGAATGGAAATGTTACAGTATCCTTCCTGTGGAGTGGGATGGGAATGGAGATTTTACAATATCCTTCCCTCAGGAGTGGGGAGGGAATGGGGATTTTGCAGTATCCTTCCCCTAGGAGTGGGGAGGGAATGGGGATTTGGCAGTATCCTTCCCGTGGAGTGGGATGGGAATGGAGATTTTACAATATCCTTCCCCCTGGAGTGGGATGGGAATGGAGATTTTGCAGTGTCCTTCCCCCAGGAGTGGGATGGGAATGGAGATTTTACAATATCCTTCCCCCAGGAGTGGGGAGGGAATGGAGATTTTGCAGTATCCTTCCCCCAGGAGTGGGGAGGGAATGGGGATTTTGCAGTATCCTTCCCCTGGAGTGGGGTGGGAATGGAGATTTTTCAGTATCCTTCCCCCAGGAGTGGGGAGGGAATGGGGATTTTGCAGTATCCTTCCCCTGGAGTGGGGAGGGAATGGGGATTTTGCAGTATCCTTCCCCTGGAGTGGGGAGGGAATGGAGATTTTGCAGTATCCTTCCCCCAGGAGTGGGGAGGGAATGGGGATTTTGCAGTATCCTTCCCCCAGGAGTGGGGAGGGAATGGGGATTTTGCAGTATCCTTCCCCTAGGAGTGGGGAGGGAATGGGGATTTTGCAGTATCCTTCCCGTGGAGTGGGATGGAAATGGAGATTTTACAATATCCTTCCCCCAGGAGTGGGATGGGAATGGATGATTTTGCAGTATCCTTCCCCAGGAGTGATGGGAATGGAGGTTTTGAGTATCCTTCCCCAGGAGTGGGGAGGAATGGAGATTTTGCAATATCCTTTCCCCAGGAGTGGGGAGGGAGTGAGGATTTTGCAGTAACTTTCCCCTGGAGTGGGATGGGAATGGGGATTTTGCAGTATCCTTCCCCCAGGAGTGGGCAGGGAATGGGGATTTTGCAGTATCCTTCCCCTAGGAGTGGGGAGGGAATGGGGATTTTGCAGTATCCTTCCCGTGGAGTGGGATGGAAATGGAGATTTTACAATATCCTTCCCCCAGGAGTGGGATGGGAATGGGGATTTTGCAGTATCCTTCCCCCAGGAGTGGGGAGGGAATGGGGATTTTGCAGTATCCTTCCCCCAGGAGTGGGGTGGGAATGGAGGTTTTGGAGTATCCTTCCCCTGCCATGGCCACCAAGCCACACCACACCCACAAAGCCACGTCCACAGAACCGGTAGTAAAAAATTTTTTGGATTTCACCACTGTTCTCGGGGCTCCCCCCCCCCACTCCAGTTAAAGCATCAAAAGTGGTGCAGGAAAAGGTAGAAATCTAACAGCAATTAGCATAACGGCTTTAAATTTTCAACAAACCGCTGTCTCCATAAAAAAACAGCAGGAGAAGAGCGATCACAAAACAATAAAGCAGCGAGCAATTGCAGGCAGAATGAGCGCGAGGTGTATGGCAGCTATTATAAATCTAAGGGAATGAACACATTTAAACAAGGTGTCTAAAACAGGCATCCAAGAATTACGAGCAGAGCAGGAATTCTATCTCACATAATAATTACTAATTTTCAATCAATTAAGCTCCGAAGGCAGCAGTGATCTTGAGCGGGATTATAAATAAAGATTTCAGTAAAAGAGTGAAGGCGTACACAAGCGGACAGTTCCTGCAATTCCTGCTTCTTTCTAACTTTGCCTTATTTGGAATGCGATGGTCATCTCAATTTTTTGGAGCGTGTGACAGTGGTGGGTTTCGAATTTTTTTACTACCGGTTCTGTGGGTGTGGTTTGGTGGGTGTGGTATGGCTTGGTGGGCATGGCAGGGGAAGGATACTGCAAAATCCCCATTCCCTCCCCAATCCAGGGGAAAGTTACTGCAAAATCCCCATTCCCTCCCCACTCCAGGGGAAGGATACTGCAAAATCCCCATTCCCTCCCCACTCCAGGGGAAAGTTACTGCAAAATCCCCATTCCCTCCCCAATCCAGGGGAATTACTGCAAAATCCCCATTCCCTCCCCAATCCAGGGGAAAGTTACTGCAAAATCCCCATTCCCTCCCCATTCCAGGGGAGGGATACTGCAAAATCCCTATTCCCTCCCCAATCCAGGGGAAGGATACTGCAAAATCCCCATTCCCTCCCCAATCCAGGGGAAAGTTACTGCAAAATCCCCATTCCCTCCCCAATCCAGGGGAAGGATACTGCAAAATCCCCATTCCCTCCCCAATCCAGGGGAAAGTTACTGCAAAATCCCCATTCCCTCCCCACTCCAGGGGAAGGATACTGCAAAATCCCCATTCCCTCCCGATCAACTGGGACTCGGGAGGCAGAGAATCGATAGGTGCAGGGCCAGCCAGAGGTGGTATTTACCGGTTCTCCAAACTACTCAAAATTTCTGCTACTGGTCAGAACCTGCTAAAACCAACTCTGGTGTGTGTGCTTTTTGCTCTAAGCCGTGGCTTGTTTAATCCTAGTTTCTTGACTAAGTTACAGGGAAGGTGGTCAAGACCAAAATCTAGCTTCCTAGATTTTGTTTAAATATGACTAAACATACCCAGTTCCTGCGACCATTCATCAAATATTTTAGCCTCCAGCCCTCTAATCGTCTGTGTTGCATTCTTTGCACTCTGATTCTTTCTAGAGAATCAATATATATTTTGTAACTATTTTTAGGCAGGGAAGACGGCTGGATGACTTGGAGCCAATGACCAGGAGACAGTGAGTTCTAGTCCTGCCTTAGCCATGAAAGCCAAATGGATGATTTTGGGCCAATGACCAGGAAACGGTGAGTTCTAGTCCTGTCTTAGCCATGAAAGCCAAATGGATGATTTGGGGCCAATGACCAGGAAACGGTGAGTTCTAGTCCTGTCTTAGCCATGAAAGCCAAATGGATGATTTTGGGCCAATGACCAGGAAACGGTGAGTTCTAGTCCTGCCTTAGCCATGAAAGCCGGCTGGGTGACTTGGAGCCAATCACCAGGAGACTGTGAGTTCTAGTCCTGCCTTAGTCATGAAAGTCAGCTGGGTGACTCTAAGCCAATCACCAGGAGACTGTGAGTTCTAGTCCTGCCTTAGACATGAAAGCCGGCTGGGTGACTCTAAGCCAATCACCAGGAGATTGTGAGTTCAAGTCCCGCCCTAGCCATAAAAGCCAGCCATCCTCTCTCTCATCCCCACCCACATCACAGGGTTGTTGTTATGGGGGAAAAATGGAGGAAGAAGGAGTACTACTTAGTATATTCACTGCCTTGAGTTGCTTATTAAGAAAATAAATAAATAAAGCCTGGATATAATGAAAAAATAAATAAAGCCTGGATATAATGAAAAAATAAATAAAGCCTGGATATAATGAAAAAATAAAAAAAAAAAATATTTTAGCCTCCAGCCCTCTAATCGTCTGTGTTGCATTCCTTGCACTCTGATTTTTTTCTAGAGAATCAATATCTATTTTGTAACTATTTTTAGGCAGGGAAGACGGCTGGATGACTTGGAGCCAATGACCAGGAGACAGTGAGTTCTAGTCCTGTCTTAGCCATGAAAGCCAAATGGATGATTTTGGGCCAATGACCAGGAAACGGTGAGTTCTAGTCCTGTCTTAGCCATGAAAGCCAAATGGATGACTTGGAGCCAATGACCAGGAGACAGTGAGTTCTAGTCCTGTCTTAGCCATGAAAGCCAAATGGATGATTTTGGGCCAATGACCAGGAAACGGTGAGTTCTAGTCCTGTCTTAGCCATGAAAGCCGGCTGGGTGACTTGGAGCCAATCACCAGGAGATGGTGAGTTCTAGTCGTGCCTTAGTCATGAAAGTCAGCTGGCTGACTCTAAGCCAATCACCAGGAGACTGTGAGTTCTAGTCCTATCTTAGACATGAAACCCGGCTGGGTGACTCTAAGCCAATCACCAGGAGATTGTGAGTTCTAGTCCCGCCCTAGCCATAAAAGCCAAATGGTGATTTTGGGCCAATGACCAGGAGACAGTGAGTTCTAATCCTACCTTAGCTATGAAAGTCAGCTGGGTGACTTGGAGCCAATCACCAGGAGACGGTGAGTTCTAGTCCCGCCTTAGTCATGAAAGCCAGCCATCCTCCCTCTCATCCCCACCCACATCACAGGGTTGTTGTTATGGGGGAAAAACGGAGGAAGAAGGAGTACTACTTAGTATATTCACTGCCTTGAGTTGCTTATTAAAAAAATAAATAAATAAAGCCTGGATATAATGAAAAAAATAAAATTAAATAATTGCTAATCGGGATTAGTACTTGAATGGAAAATCAACCAGACGTTCCAGGGTTGGGAGGAAAAAAATAAATAAAATAAAAACGACCAACCAATACTGTGCTGTGGCGGTGAAACAACGGCTGTGTTGAATGAACTCTTGGCTCGAGAAAGATTTTCACAATTTCTTCTTCAGAGAGTCACTCACACGCGCTACTCACAGGGGGCAAAAGTTCTCTTCCAAATTCGGGCTCCCATGGAGGGTGGGGGAGAGATCAGGGGCCCTTGAAACACAAGCTTCCTGTTCATTGGCTGTGTGAGTTTGATCCAGGGACAGGTGGCCTTTTAAAAGCCTCTTTATCCCCCCCCACTCCTTCCAGATCCTCAAGGGCAAGGGGGGCTCTTTGTAGGCCTGCTGTGGGGGGGGTGCAGTGAAAGGCCACGCTTGTTTTCTGGGGGAAAAAAAAGGCAGAGCAGAGATCAAGGTGCCTGCGGGAAGACAGGAGTCTGGGACACAGAAGTAAGAAAAACTCCGAAGCAGCTTTTTCCTTCAAACATCTGTTGCAATCCACTGACAAAGAGGACAGCCCGAGTGGCTTTGCTGGAGGGCTGGAAGAACATGGAACATGCCAATAAAGGAGAAGACTACTTCAGCTTCAATCGCAACAATACACGAGCACACAATAGATTCAAACTTAAAGTGAACCGTTCCAATCTCGATTGCAGAAAATATGACTTCAGTAACAGAGTTGTTAATGCCTGGAATGCACTACCTGACTCTGTGGTCTCTTCCCAAAATCCCCAAAACTTTAACCAAAGACTATCTACTATTGACCTCACCCCATTCCTAAGAGGTCTGTAAGGGGAGTGCATAAGAGCAGCAGCGTGCCTACCATTCCTGTCCTAATGTTCCCTTTGATTGTATCCAATTCATATGGTTATTTCATGCTTATACTTATATATACTGTTGTGTTCGACAAATAAATAAATGAATAAAATAAAATAAAGATTTGTAGCTCTGCGTTGAATCATGGTGGTAGCACTGATTTACAGATCAAGAGTAGAAAGGCACCTTGCAGGTCATCTAGTCCAGAAGTCTCCAACCTTGGCAACTTTAAGACTTGTGGACTTCAACTCCCAGAATTCCTCAGCCAGCTTTGCTGGCTGAGGGATTCTGGGAGTTGAAGTCCACAAGTCTTAAAGTTGCCAAGGTTGGAGACCCCTGATCTAGTCCAACCCCTTGCCCAAGCAGGAGACCCTACATCTTTTCTGGCAGATGGCAGTCCAATCTCTTACAGTTTACGAATAGGAAGGGACCTTGTAGGTAGTGTAACGCATACATACTGTGCACATTCAGTATTCTCAATTTCAGGTTGCGAAGTGAGCAAGAAATAAATCTTCTTTACGGGTGTTTTAGTGTGTGGGGGGGAAAGTGTTGTGGTAATAATAGACTTGATTAAAAAAGCTGGCAATAGTCTTTATGTCCCTGTTTGGGTGCAAAAGGGATGCAGCGGCTCGGGGGCTAGGACGTTGAGCTTGTCGATCGAAAGGTCGGCAGCTCAGCGGTTCGAATCCCCAGTGCTGCCGTGTAACGGGGTGAGCTCCTGTTACTTGTCCCAGCTTTTGCCAATCTAGCAGTTTCGAAAGCATGTAAAAATGCAAGTAGAAAAAATAGGGACCACCTTTGGTGGGAAGGTAACAGCGTTCTGTGTGCCTTTGGCGTTGAGTCATGCCGGCCACATGACCACGGAGACGTCTTTGGACAGCGCTGGCTCTTCGGCTTTGAAATGGAGATGAGCACCGCCCCCTAGAGTCGGGAATGACTAGCACGTATGTGCGAGGGGAACCTTTACCTTTACCTTGGGTGCAGATGAGACCAGGGGTGAAATCCAGCCGGTTCTGACAGGTTCTGGAGAATCGGTAGTGGAAATTTTGAGTAGTTCCAAGAACTGGCAAATACCACCTCTGGCTGGCCCCAGAGTGGGGTGGGAATAGAGATTTTGCAATATCCTTCCCCCAGGAGATAGATGGGAATGAGGATTTTGCAGTATCCTTCTCCTGCAGTGGGGTGAGAATGGAGATTTTGCAATGTCCTTCCTCCAGGAGTGGGGTGGGAATGGAGACTTTGCAGTATCCTTCCCCAGCCACACCCATCAAGCCACGCCCACACAACCGATAGTAAAAAAAAAAATTGAATTTCAACACTGGATGAGTCCCTATTGTGCGGAAAACTATATTGCCATGCATTTAGGCTGGCTTTAGTACAATGTCATTCTCCCAGGCAGCAAAGAGTGGGCTAGCACATCGTTCCAGACACCTAGCCAAACTGACTGATAAAAGAATTAAATCGCGAAATCCCGGAGCTTAACAAAAGGACACAGCCGCAGGCTGTACATGTCAGTTCTTCAGTGCCAACGCTTTGATCTGTGCTATTTTTATCACGTGCTAGAAGATGTGTTGGCTCTTTAGATGGCTTCTTAATTGAAACACTAACTCTAAATTCAGACAGCTTGCTCTGCGGTGCTGGAACCAGCATCCCAATGAAGCCAAGATTACACAGTGGTGAGTTTTGCAGCAATTCCACGTTCACTTAGAGGGGTGGGTGGGAACCTTAAATGTTCCTTCAGCGCCTTTGGCCAAGGTAGCAATCAAGGTCTCAGGTCAGAGGCATTGTAGCAATAGCAATAACTCTTTAAGACTTATGTACCACTTCATAGTAACTTACAGCCCTCTCTAACTGGTTTAAGAGTCGGCATCTTGCCCCCCCCCGCCCCCAACTATCTGGATCCTCATTTTACAGACCTCGGAATGATGGAAGGCCAAGTCAACCTTAAGCCACGTCAGGATCGAACTACAGGCTGTGGGCAGAGTTAGCCTGCAATGCTGCATTCTAAACCTTGCAAGATCACAGCTCCTTCCTTCCTCCCTCCCTCCCTCCCTCCCTCCCTCCCTCCCTTCCCTTGTGTGTGTGAGACATTTAGTGACTAGTTTCCTCAGATTCAGTTGGCTGCTAGCAAGAACACAGATAAATAGTGCAATATGCTGTCAGTTGCATTTTATTTTTTATTTTATTTTTATTTTATTTGCATTTATATCCCGCCCTTCTCCGAAGACTCAGGGCAGCTTACACTATGTCAGGCAATAGTCTTCATCCATTAAAAGGTGAGTGTCCTGCTCAGCTTTCAGAGTGGCAGAAAAATTAGGAGGCGTTATAAGAGTTGGCCTTGATAACCGATAATATTGCAGTTGTGGGTTGCAACCTTGCTGTGGTTATACATGGACGTTGATGCTACTGTGTGTTTTGCTCTGTAACATCCAACACATTGGGAAAAAGATATTTTTAAAATCGGTTCTTTCCTGCCTACTAATCCTACAGATACAGTGACCATGTCCTGTTTTTAATTCATTCTTAATGATTCCACATTTGAACATGAAGCTGGTTTCTGTTGATCGATTGATTTTTTTTTTTTACAACGTTATATCCCAGTTTTGCAGCGAGACAGATCGTTAAGTAGTTCTTGCGAGTAGAGAGTAAAACAGCCTGTAGCAAAAATAAACCAAAGAACAAAATAGCCCCATTGCATCCAATTCAATGTTCTGGACAAGGGAAAATATGTGTGTGTGTGTATGTGGGTGTTTATACACACACATACATATATACATACATACATACATACACACATATGTATATATACGTGTGTGTATTTATTTTCTGAGGTTTTTGCGGGTGTTTGTATGTAGGTCTTTGGTTATTCCGGTTTTCTCCCGCGTAAAATTGGAAGTGTCTTGATGACGTTTCGACAAAGTCTCATTCGTTATCTTCAGGCTGGTGTTTATAGCTTTGTGCTCCTAGAAGCACAAAGTTCTAAACACCAGCCTGAAGATGACGAATGAGACTTCGTTGAAACGTCACCAAGACACTTCCAATTTTACACGGGAGAAAACCCGAATAACCAAAGACATATATATATGTGTGTGTGTGTGTGTTTGTGTGTATGTATAATAAAACATGAATTTCAAATGTGACGGGGGTTTGTATTATTTCCTTGTCCCTTGAGATTCTTTTGTCTTTTCCATTAATGTTATTTCTGCTTTAGAAAATATCGCCCTCTCCTTTGAGAAATGGCTGAACTGAGAAGCAGATTATGAATCCCGAAATAAATGGATAAACAAATAAAGCGGTGTTGCCCAATATTGAAACTGTGTAAAACCTGAACTCTGGAAGTGTAACAGTTGTTATTAAATGTCTGTCGCAATTATAACCTTAATCCTTTTCAGCCAGGGACTGAATTCTGAGTGTAAATCAGGGATGAAATCCAGCAGGTTCTGACAGGTTCTGGAGAACCGATAGCGGAAATTTTGAGTAGTTTGGAGAACCGGCAAATACCACCTCTGGCTGGCCCCAGAGTGGGGAGGGAATGGGGATTTTGCAATATCCTTTCCCCAGGAGTAGGGAGAGAATGGGGATTTTGCAGTATTCTTCCCCTGGAGTAGGGTGGGCCTACTTGCAATCTCGCAGTATCTATCTACCCTATTTCCCCCCAAATATGACATACCCTGATAATAAGCCCAATCGGGCTTTTGAGCGCATGGCAATAAAGCCAAGCGCTTATTTCAGGGTTCCACAAAAATATAAGACAGGGTCTTATTTTCAGGGAAACACGGTATTCCTGTTCCTATTTGATTCTATTCTGACACAGAAAGATTATCCTAATGAATCCATTAAGTCAGAGGCATTGTGCGGATGCTTCCTGTGACTCACCCCAACGATCCTACGCCTGACCTATATCTTTCCGTTTCCTTTTCTTTGAACAGACAAACTCTCTACGCTGGGCAAACTGATGCATAATTACCCAGATGGGAGATGCTTTGGCTAGACCATAAACCACAGACCAGTCCGACACGTGTGAGCCTAACGTTCTACAAACTCAACCTGATTAGTTTTATGATTCAGAGGTTGAACAACACCTTCCCAGGGTTGTAAACCATGTTATTAACAGTTATCTTGCATAAGTTCGCTCACCTGTCATTTATTCCAAGGAATCCCGATGAAAGAAACCATATCCGGAACTAATATTTACCCTTTACTCTCATTGTTGATCTCCGGGATAATCCAGGAACTGGGTGATGTGAACCCTCCCATCTGTCAAAAGTGTTTTCCTAAGAAGTGGGGCGGTGGTTGCTAATAATAGGTGTTAGGTAGAAGTCACAATGAAGTTGGGTGCGTTGTGTTGTTGGCGCGATGACACAACGCTGTGATGTCACAGCTGCCAACCAATGGTGGTTATGTAATCCGATTCAGAATTTTGACTGACTGGTTGAGTGGCAAATAATTTCTTATCCTATGCTGTTACATCCATGGCAACTGCATCTGACCTTCAGCTAACTTCAGATTAACCATGAACGATGGTCAGAAGAACTCATGAGGTTTGTATTGTTGTGGTCCGCCAGCAGCCTGACGGAGCTGGCAACGGAGTCGGACAGTGATGAGACTGAGGTGGAGCCAGGGCCCTTGGGAAGTGAGGTGCAGACTCCAGAGCCTCCAGAGACTGATAGTAGTGAGGCAGAGGAACAGGAGGAGTCTGTTCCTAATGTACGCATGAGAAGAGCTGCCAGAAGGCAAGAGCAGCTCAAGCAAAGAGGACAACTCAGGAGTAGGGCCAAGAGATGATTGGCCCCTCCCATAAGGCTTAAAACAGACCAGTAACGGCGTTTGAGCTTTGCCAGAAAACATTGGTAGCTGTGTCTTCTGCTTTGTCTATGTCTTGCATTTATTTTTGTGCCTTCTGAACGTTTGCCAAGAAAGGCCTCTGGCAGTTTGCCTAATTGGACCAAGGTTTGCAATAGGACTGAGGAATTTGTGTTGGGAGGAATTTGTTTTCATTTAGTTGAACTAGGCTGGGAATGAAGGAATTCTCAGCTGTTCGAATTGTTTGTTTTTTCATGGACTGAGTTTCCTACTACTTACTTGGGCCTGGGTCACAACATGTATTTCACATCAAGCCACATCAAGTGGTTGCTAATAAGAGGTGTTGGGTAGAAGTCACAATGAAGTTGGGTGTGTCGGGTTGGTGGTGCGATGACACAGTGCTGTGATGTCACATCTCCCAAACGATGGTGGTTATATAATCAGATTCAGAATTTTGACCGACTGGTTGAGTGGCAAATAATTTTTTTTTATCCAGTGGCAACTGCATCTGAGCTTCAGCTCAGTGCAGTTTAACCATGAATGATGGCCTGAACTCATGAGATTCGTATTTCACATCCAGCCAGGAATCAAATAATAATAATAAAAGGATGTATGCGCATTCAAATCAGTGCCGATTCCTAGTGACTGCCTGGAAAAATCCCTGCAGTTTTGCTTGGCAAGGTTTTTGAGAAGTGGTTTGCCATTGACTTCCTTCCTAGGCCTGAGAAAGGGGACTTCTTCTGACAAGCAAGTCAGTGGAGAAGGCCAGATTTGCTTAATGACTAGGTCAGGGGTCTGCAACCTTAAACACTCAAAGAGCCATTTGGACCGGTTTCCCAAACAAAAGAAAACACCAGGAGCCACAAAACCTTCCGGTCCCTGACTATTTCTTGAGCGGCCACAAAACTAGCGTAGTTGAATTAAACTTTCTGATTTATTCTGAAACTTTTCATTTCTTGGATTTATCCATGGTTGGCCTACCGGGGGTTGAAAAGCTCAGTAAATCGCGTGCTGGCAGGTGTCACATATTGGCACATTGTGACGCATATTTATTTTTTTTTTAATTTGAATTTATATCCTGCCCTTCTCCGAAGACTCAGGGCGGCTTACACAGTGTTAAGCAATAGTCTTCATCCATTTGTATATTATATACAAAGTCATCTTTTATTGCCCCCAACAATCTGGGTCCTCATTTTACCTACCTTATAAAGGATGGAAGGCTGAGTCAACCTTGGGCCTGGTGGGACTTGAACTTGCAGTAATTAATAACAGACAGACTTAGTCTGCTGAGCCACCAGAGGCCCTTGAGTGACAGGGAGCCACAGCAGAGGGGTGAAAGAGCCACATGTGGCTCCAAAGCTGCAGGTTGCTGACCCATGGACCAGGCGATTCACTTAACAACTTCAGTGATTTGCTTAATGACCATGGCAAAAAAAAAAAGACAAAAATTGGGCATGATTCATTTAAGAACCATCTTGCTTGGCAGTGGGACTTCTGTTCCTGGTTGCCATAAAATCAGGACTACCCGTATTTTACAGAGAGGACCTCTGCACACAACATGTCAGTCTGCAGCACAGAGTTGTCATCCAAAGAAAACAGAATTGTGCCCTCAGGGAGGTTCATTCCTTCCACTCCTAGTGGAGACATCCTTTCCCAAGGTCTGCCTGTGATGGAGAATCTGAGGCACACAGAGCCCTCTCTGCAGGCATGCAAGCCATCACCCCAGCCCAGCTCTACCGTGCATGAGTGCATGCTTCCGGCCAGCCAGCTGGTCTTCAGGTCTCTGCAGTACATGCGGGGGACACATATGGGCATGCGTGGGAGGGGCAGGGCGCATGCACGGGGGTGCAGGTTTGTGTAGGTGGCTTTCCAGCCCCAAAACAGGGCACAGAGGGGCCTCATGCATGGGGGCCCCAACCCATTATGGGCCTGGAAAGTCTCCTGCATCAACTTGGAAGCCAAAATGGGCCGCAGGCAGAGGTGGGTTTCAGCAGGTTCTGACCAGTTCTGGAGAACCGGTAGCAGAAACCTTGAGTAGTTCGGAGAACCGGTAGTAAAAATTCCGACTGGCCCCGCCTCCATCTATTCTCTGCCTCCCGAGTCCCAGCTGATCAGGTGGAAATGGGGATTTTACAGTATCCTTCCCCTGCTATGCCCACCAAGCCACACCTACAGAACTGGTAGTAAAAATTTTTGAAACCCACCACTGGGCGCAGGGAGGGTGGGGCTCATGCGCAGGGAGACACACATGCATGTGTGTGGGGGCAGGATGCATACATTGCATTTTGGGGGTTCGGGCACATGCGCGCGCACGCACACACTTTGGGCACTCGGCACCAAAATGGTCAGCCATCCCTGCACTATGCTCCAGCAAGAGTTCCGAGTTTGCACAAATGTGTATTGCTGACACATTGTGCCTGTGAAAGAGTTGCATTTAGCTGAGCTGCAACATTGTCTTTTCAGGGTTTGAAAACTCAAGCAAAGCAACTTTTCTAGCAGGATGATCGGATTCTGTAACAGTTTTGTTCCCCTACGCCAGGGGTGTCCAAACTTGGTCCCTTTAAGACTTGTGGACTTCAACTCCCAGAGTCCCTCAGCCAGCAAAGCTGGCTGAGGAACTCTGGGAGTTGAAGTCCACAAGTCTTAAAGGGACCAAGTTTGGACACCCCTGCCCTACGCCATTCGTCCGTAAACTCCCAAGATTCGTTTTTCTCACCACGTATGTTTATATATCCGAACTAGACTGTGTTTTTTTCTCTGTGTCATATAACATACGTGGGTATATGCATACGTTTTTATTTATATTTTGGACATCTTTATGTAGTGTATATTGGAGGTGGTGACACAACGAGAGTCATACACAACGAAATTTCATTTTAATGTATGCAGATTGGTGTACATTTAAAGTGACAATAAAGTTATTCTAAGTCTTCTAACATGTACCCTTTAGCAGGGGTATCCAATCTTGGGAACTTTTTAAGACTTGTGGACTTCAACTCTCAAAATTCCCTTGTCAGCATAGCTTGAATGGAGTTGAAGTCCACAGGCCTTAAAAGTTGGCTGGGGAATTCTGGGAGTTGAAGTCCATAGGGCTTGGTGATCGCGTACCTGGCTCCTTGCTGCGTGACCACAGCCCTGCCCGAGCTGTTGGAGGTACTGGCTGCTGTGGCGGTTGAGACCCCCAAACTTATAGTCATGGGGGATTTCAACTTGCCATCAGTTGGCTTGTCATCGGCGGCAGCTCGGGAGTTCAAACTTCCATGACGGCCTTGGACCTGATTCGAGTAAATGATGGCCCCTCGCACACAGGGGAGGCATGCTGGACCTGATTTATATCTCTGGACAGTGGTTAAATGATCTGGTATTAGATGATTTAGTAACAGAACCAATGTCATGGTCGGATCATTTTCTCCTTCGCCTAGACTTCCGAACCGCCATTCACCACCGCAGGGAGACGGAACCTATACGGTGGTTCCGTCCCAGGCGCCTGATGGACCCTGAGAGGTTCCAGACGGAGCTTGGGCCATTCCCTGAGGATCTGGCCCACGGCACGACTGAGGAACTGGTCGTGGCCTGGGAACAGGCCGCGGCCGGGGCCCTGGACCGTGTCGCGCCTTTGCGGCCTCTGACCCGGCGCAGATCTCGTCCGGCCCCTTGGTTCTCCGAGGGGCTGAGGGAGATGAAACGCCGGAGAAGACGCCTAGAGAGCACCTGGAGGTCCAGTCGCTCCGAAGCTGATCGGACACTAGTTAGGACCTATTCTAGGACCTACCTAGTGGCAAAGAGGGAAGCGAGGCGCGCCACGCCCACCCTCATTGCGTCGGCAGATAACCGCCCGGCCGCCCTGTTTGGGTGACCCGCCTCTCCTACATCAGGAGGTGCGGGATGGTCTTTGCAGGGACGAGCCGAGGAGTTTAGTGGTTATCTATACGATAAAATCGCTCAGCTGAGGGACGGTCTGGACCGAATTTGGGATGATCCAAGCGAGGGAGAGGAGGCACGTCTTGTTGAGCACATTTGGGATGAGTTTGACCCTGTGGCTCCCGAGGACGTGGACAGGTTGTTGGGGAGGCTTCACGGCACGACATGTTTACTGGACCCGTGCCCTTCCTGGCTGGTACTGGCCACTCAGGCGGTGACACGAGGCTGGCTCAGAGGATTATCAACGCTTCTTTGTTGGAGGGGGTCTCCCCTCCCGCCTTGAAAGAGGCGGTGGTGAGACCCCTCCTTAAGAAGCCCTCCCTGGACCCAGCTATTTTGGGTAATTATCGTCCAGTCTCCAACCTTCGCTTTGTTGCGAAGGTTGTAGAGAGTGCCGTGGCGCGACAGCTGCCCCAACACCTGGATGAAGATGTCTATCTAGACCCGTTCCAGTCCGGCTTCCGACCCGGATACAGCACGGAGACAGCTTTGGTCGCATTGGTGGATGATCTCTGGAGGGCCAGGGACAGGGGATATTCCTCTGCCCTGGTCCTATTAGACCTCTCAGCGGCTCGATACCATCGATCATGGTATCCTGCTGCGCGGTTGGAGGGATTGGGAGTGGAGGCACCGTATATCGGTGGTTCTCCTCCTATCTCTCCGACCGTCGCAGACGGTGTTGACAGGGGGCAGAGGTCGACCGCGAGGGGCCTCACTTGTGGGGTCCCACAGGGTCGATTCTCTCGCCCCTGCTGTTCAACATCTACATGAAGCCGCTGGGTGAGATCATCAGTGGTTTCGGGTGAGATACCAGCAGTACGCTGATGACACTCAGCTGTACTTTTCCACCCGGACCACCCCAATGAAGTTGTTGAAGTGCTGTCCCGGTGTTTGGAAGCTGTACGGGTCTGGATGGGGAGAAACAGGCTCAAGCTTAATCCTCCAAGACGGAGTGGCTGTGGATGCCGGCACCCGATTCAGTCAGCTGCAGCTGCGGCTGGCTGTTGGAGGCAGTTACTGGCCCCAAAGGATAGGGTGCGCAACTTGGGTGTCCTCCTGGATGATCGGCTGTCGTTTGAAGACCATTTGACGGCCGTCTCCAGGAGGGCCTTCCACCAGGTTCGCCTGGTTCGCAGTTGCGCCTTCCTTGATCGGGATGCCTTATGCACAGTCACTCATGCGCTCGTTACCTCTCGCTTGGATTACTGTAATGCTCTCTACATGGGGCTCCCTTGAAGTGCGCTCGGAGGCTTCAGTTAGTCAGAATGCAGCTGCTGGTGATAGAGGAGCTACGTAGCTCCCATGTAACACCGCTCCTGCGCAGACTGCACTGGCTGCCTGTGGCCTTCGGGTGCACTTTAAGGTGTTGGTTATGACCTTTAAAGCGCTCCATGGCTTAGGACCTGGGTACTTACGGGACCGCCTGCTGTTACCACACGCCTCCCACCGACCCGTGCGCTCCCATAGAGGGACTTCTCAGGTGCCGTCCGCCAAACAATGTCGGCTGGCGGCCCCCAGGGGAAGGGCCTTCTCTGTGGGGGCTCCCACCCTCTGGGACGGGCTTCCCCCCGGTTTACGGCAAATACCTGGCCTTCGGACATTTCGTCGCGAACTCAAGACCCATCTTTTTTTCGCTGGGCTGGCTTAAATTGGGTTTTTAAATGTTGAATTTATTAATTTTAAACGGGGTTTTTTAGTATGGTAAATTTTAATTGCTGGGCTAATTTAATAAGTTTTTTAAATCGTATTTTAAACCTGTATATTGTATTGTCGGTTTTTATTATGCCTGTACACCGCCCTGAGTCCTTCGGGAGAAGGGCGGTATAAAAATCAAATAAAATAAAAAAATAAAAAATAAATAAATAGGTCTTAAAGCTGGCTAGGGAATTCTGGGAGTTGAAGTCCACCATTGTTAAAGTTGGGTGAGGAATTCTGGGAAGTGAAGTCCACAAGTTGGCTGGGGAATTCTGGGAATTGAAGTGCACCGTTATTAAAGTTGGCTGGGGAACTCTGGGAGAGTAAGTCCACAGGTCTTAGAGCTGGCTAGGGAATTCCACCATTATTAAAGTTGAAGTCCACCATTATTAAAGCTGGCTGAGGAATTCTGGGAGTTGAAGTCCACAGGTCTTAAAAGCTGTCTGGGGAATTCTGGGAGTTGAAGTCCATAGGTCTTAAAGCTGGCTAGGGAATTCTGGGAGTTGAAGTCCACCGTTATTAAAGTTGGGTGAGGAATTCTGGGAACTGAAGTCTACAAGTTGGCTGGGGAATTCTGGGAATTGAAGTGCACCGTTATTAAAGTTGGCTGGGGAACTCTGGGAGTGTAAGTCCACAGGTCTTAGAGCTGGCTAGGGAATTCCACCATTATTAAAGTTGAAGTCCACCATTATTAAAGCTGGCTGAGGAATTCTGGGAGCTTAGGTCCACAGGTGTTGGCTGAGGAATTCTGGGAATTGAAGTCCACAGGTCTTAAAACTTGTCATGGTTGGACAGCCTTGTTCTATCTAAAGTGAGAATAAAAGTTTTTTATGGGACTCATTTTTGATCTGCTGGCTAGATGGGGTGAATTTCTGACTCTTGTCAGGATGTTGGGACTTTCTTCCTAGCCCCTGAAAGTTTACAGACATCCCTTTCACTTTCCATCACCAAAACATAACAAAACATATGACTTAAGCAGAGCTCATAAAATCATCTGCTAAAATGTCCTACCAGTCAATGAATACTTCAGTTTCAACCAAAACAATACAACAGCACACAATAGATACAAACACACAGTAAACCAATCCAAACTAGCCTGCAGAAAATACTTCATTAACAGAGTGGTCAATGCCTGGAATGCACTACCTGACCGTGGTTTCTTCCCCAAATCCCCAAAATTTTAACCTTTCTACTGTTGACCTCACCCCGTTCCTAAGAGGTCTGTAAGGGCCGTGCTTAAGCGCACCAGCGTGCCTACCGTCCCTGTCCTAATGTTTCCTCTATTTGTATCTATTTAATGTATCCAGTCCATGTTTATACATTGCCTAATACATTCTTGACAAATAAATAGACATAAACTGTTTCAACTCCTACCCTCAAAACGACGCTATAGAGCACTGCACACCAGAACAACTAGACACAAGAACAGTTTTTTCCGGAAGGCCATGACTCTGCTAAACAAATAATTCCATCAACACTGTCAAACTATTTACTGAATCTGCACTACTATTAATCTTCTCATAGTTCCCATCACCAATATCTTTCCATTTATGACTGTATGACTATAACTTGTTGCTGGCAATCCTTATGATTTATATTGATATATTGACCATCAATTGTGTTGTAAATGTTGTACCTTGATGAACATATCTTTTCTTTTATGTACACTGAGAGCATATGCACCAAGACAAATTCCTTGTGTGTCCAATCACACTTGGCCAATAAAAAATTCTATTCTATTCTATTCTATATGACAGATATAGATGATAGAGTATATATATATTAGAGAGAGAGAGAGAGAGAGAGAGAGAGAGACAGAGATCTATATATATTAGATAGAATAGATGACATGATAGATAGATAGAGACAGAGAGAGAGGGAGAGAGCCACCACCAGGCAATCAGGAAAGCCAAAAGGCAATTCTCTCCCCCCCCTTTCTTCCCTGGGAAGCGTCTTCCTTCTTGCTTAGCCTCTTCGGACCAAGTCCCCGTCCCAAAGGGCGATTTCTACCGTGCAAACCCCTCCGAGGCCGGCTTTTGAACACGGGCGCGGGCTTGCAACTTTCTTGCAACCTTCCTCCGTTTGGCCTGCACCGCACCGTATCATTAGCCAGATTGCATCTCCCGGAGGCCTTCCCGGTCGGAAAGGTTCTGTTCGGAAATCACTTCAAAGCAAACTGGCTCAACAGGCCGCGCCGAAACTCACGGCGGCTTCTGCCTGCTCCCTTCCCTGCCCTGCGTTAAGAGGTAGAGGCGGCGGCGGCACGCGCAACTCTCTGCCCGGCTCCGCTGCCTTTGAATCCTGCAGCAGCCTCCCCTCCAAAGGCAGGACCGGGAAAGCCAAGCGAAGGCGCGGGGAGAAGGAGGAGGAGGAGGGAACGCTGCAAGCAAACTTTTCCCCCGTCCCACCGCAGGGGGGTTGGACTAGATGACCTCCAAGGTCCCCTTCCAGCTCTGTTACTGTTACTGTAAAGTGGGCTCGAGCCCCCTTGGAGCAGAGTTTCCCCTATGGAGAAGCCCCGGAGCGTTTGCAGCCTTCCCACGTGGCGGCTGCTGCAGTTGCAGCTGCTGGCCTCCCCCTCCCCTTCTCTCCCCTCCCCGCTTCGGGAAGGGGCGGGGTTTGGCGTGGGGGGGGAGGGAGGGGGAGGGGGGAGGGGCCTGCGCTTCCCTTCCCGCGAAGAGCTGCAGGAGGAGGAGGAGGAGGCGGCGACGGTGGTAGGTGCTTTACAGGATGAATCCTCGGCCGGTGGAAGGAGCTGCTGCTGCCGCCGTCGTTGCGCTGCGGTGCTCCGTTTGCATCCCCGGGTAGGTCTCTCTGCGATGCCTCGCGCTCCCGGCGCCGGCCTTTTTGGGGGAACGAGGGCAAGGCAATGGCCGGCCGGCTGGCTGGCTGGTTGATTGATTGATTGATTGATTGGCTCATGGTTGAATGCAGGGTGCCTCCTCCTCTTCCTCCTTTCTTGAATAAAGCCCCTCTTCTTGGAGGGGGAGAAGAATCTCTGTTCCACTTCTTCTTCTTCTTCTTCTTCTTCTTCTTCTTCTTCTTCTTCTTCTCCTCCTCCTCCTCCTCCTCCTCCTCCTCCTCCTCCTCCTCCTCCTCCTGTCCTTCTTCCCCCAGATGCGAGCTTAATGTAATCAGAGGCATCGTCGCCGGAGCCTCTCTGACCAAAGTAGAGAAAAACTTTCCTGGCTAAATGTCTATGGAGACACTCAGTCATCCAGGTCGTGGTTATTTAACAAGGAAGTCCAGTTGCGTCTTGGAAAAAGCACCTGTGGGGGTCTCCTGACTAAAACACACCTTCTCTCCCTCTCTCTCTCTCTCCTCCCTCCCTCTCTCCCTCTTCCTCCCTCTCTCTCTCTTCCCCTCCTCCGTCCTTTTCCAGCACTTGGTTTAAGATGTGCTGGCTGTACTGGATCTCCATCCTCTGCCTGCCCAGATATAATGGACTCCAGGGCCCATAATCCCCCATCTTTTGCCCAGAGGGGCAGGGAGTTATGGGCACCGAAGTTTCTCCTGCCGGGGTGGGGGGGGGAGGAACTGGGTTGGCAAAAGGTGCTTTTCAGTTAAGCGTGCATCATGGATGTCCTGCCAGATGTTGGATATCTGCCCTGACTTCTTCTAGAGCAGGGCTTGTCCAGCCTTGGCAAAACTTTTGAAGACTTTGTGGACTTCCAACTCCCGGAATTCTCCAGCCAGGATTCTGGGAGTTGGAAGTCCAACCGATCTTAGAAGTCGGCCAAGGTTGGACAGCCGTGTTCTCATCTAGAGAGAGTGAGCATCGAAGTTTGTCATGGGACGCGTGTTTGATCTGCTGGTTAGACGGAGTGAATTTTCTGACTCTTGCCAAGGATGTGTGTTGGGATTTTCTTTCTCCCGTCTTTCAGCAGGCTCTGCTTTTGGCTCCCATCCAGCCAAAGGGAAAAAGGTCAGATCCCATCTGACAGGGGAGGAAGTAGAGGGTTGCTAATGTGATGTGCCTCCAGCCCACTCCCCCCTCCCCCCCCACCCCGTCCTTGAGCAGTGGGTGAATTCACATGATGCTCTTCTGTGGTCTGCTGGATTTTAGCTTGAACAGAATCTTTTTGTGCTTTGCAAATTGCGTTGAGGGAATCTGGCCAGTTGTGTGTTGTCAGTAAGCCCTATATATTTACGCCAGGGCTTTGAAGAAAGTGTGCAGACCTAATTTGGTCGAATGATGGATTGGGATGTGGTTCCTTTTTTTTCCTCCTCCTCCTTCTCTCCCTCCCGCTTCGGGAAGGGGCGGGGTTTGGCGTGGGGGAGGGGAGGGGAGGGGCCTGCGCTTCCTTCCCGCGAAGAGCTGCAGGAGGAGGAGGCGGCGACGGTGGTAGGTGCTTTACAGGATGAATCCTCGGCCGGTGGAAGGAGCTGCTGCTGCCGCCGTCGTTGCGCTGCGGTGCTCCGTTTGCATCCCCGGGTAGGTCTCTCTGCGATGCCTCGCGCTCCCGGCGCCGGCCTTTTTGGGGGAACGAGGGCAAGGCAATGGCCGGCCGGCTGGCTGGCTGGTTGATTGATTGATTGATTGATTGATTGATTGATTGATTGATTGATTGATTGATTGATTGATTGATTGATTGATTGATTGATTGATTGATTGATTGATTGATTGATTGATTGATTGATTGATTGATTGATTGATTGATTGATTGATTGATTGATTGATTGATTGATTGGTTGATTGATTGATTGATTGATTGATTGACTCATGGTTGAATGCAGGGTGCCTCCTCCTCCTGTCTTCTTCCCCAGATGCGAGCTTAACGTAATCAGAGGCATCGTCGCCGGAGCCTCTCTGACCAAAGTAGAGAAAAACTTTCCTGGCTATGGAGACACTCAGTCATCCAGGTCGTGGTTATTTAACAAGGAAGTCCAGTTGCCTCTTGGAAAAAGCACCTGTGGGGGTCTCCTGACTAAAACACACCTTCTCTCCCTCTTCCTCCTTTCTTGAATAAAGCCCCTCTTCTTGGAGGGGAGAAGAATCCCTGTTCCACTTCTTCTTCTTCTTCTCCTCCTCCTCCTGTCCTTCTTCCCCAGATGCGCGCTTAACGTAATCAGAGGCATCGTCGCCGGAGCCTCTCTGACCAAAGTAGAGAAAAACTTTCCTGGCTATGGAGACACTCAGTCATCCAGGTCGTGGTTATTTAACAAGGAAGTCCAGTTGCCTCCTGGAAAAAGCACCTGTGGGGGTCTCCTGACTAAAACACACCTTCTCTCCTCTCTCTCTTCCCCTCCTCCGTCCTTTTCCAGCACTTGGTTTAAGATGTGCTGGCTGTACTGGATCTCCATCCTCGGCCTGCCCAGATATAATGGACTCCAGGGCCCATAATCCCCCATCTTTTGCCCAGAGGGGCAGGGAGTTATGGGCAGCGAAGTTTCTCCTGCCGGGGTGGGGGGGGGAGGAACTGGGTTGGCAAAAGGTGCTTTTCAGTTAAGCGTGCATCATGGATGTCCTGCCAGATGTTGGATATCTGCCCTGACTTCTTCTTCTTCTTCTTCTTCTACTTCTTCTTCTTCTTCTTCTTCTTCTTCTTCTTCTTCTTCTTCTTCTCCTCCTCCTCTTCCTCCTTTCTTGAATAAAGCCCCTCTTCTTGGAGGGGAGAAGAATCCCTGTTCCACTTCTTCTTCTTCTTCTCCTCCTCCTGTCCTTCTTCCCCAGATGCGCGCTTAACGTAATCAGAGGCATCGTCGCCGGAGCCTCTCTGACCAAAGTAGAGAAAACTTTCCTGGCTATGGAGACACTCAGTCATCCAGGTCGTGGTTATTTAACAAGGAAGTCCAGTTGCGTCTTGGAAAAGCACCTGTGGGGTCTCCTGACTAAAACACACCTTCTCTCCCTCCCGCTTCGGGAAGGGGCGGGGTTTGGCGTGGGGGAGGAACTGGGTTGGCAAAGGTGCTTTTCAGTTAAGCTTGCATCATGGATGTCCTGCCAGATGTTGGATATCTGCCCTGACTTCTTCTAGAGCAGGGCTTGTCCAACCTGGCAAAACTTTTGAAGACTTTGTGGACTTCCAACTCCCGGAATTCTCCAGCCAGGATTCTGGGAGTTGGAGGTCCAACTGATCTTAGAAGTCGGCCAGGTTGGACAGCCGTGTTCTCATCTAGAGAGTGAGCATCGAAGTTTGTCATGGGACGCGTGTTTGATCTGCTGGTTAGACGGAGTGAATTTTCTGACTCTTGCCAAGGATGTGTGTTGGGATTTTCTTTCTCCGTCTTTCAGCAGGCTCTGCTTTTGGCTCCCATCCAGCCAAAGGGAAAAGGTCAGATCCCATCTGACAGGGAGGAAGTAGAGGGTTGCTAATGTGATGTGCCTCAGCCCCTCCCCTCCCCCACCCCGTCCTTGAGCAGTGGGTGAATTCACATGATGCTCTTCTGGCTTTGTCAGCTATAAGGTAAAGGTTCCCCTTGCACATATATGCTAGTTGTTCCCGACTCTAGGGGGCGGTGCTCATCTCCATTTCTAAGCCGAAGAGCCAGCACTGTCCAAAGACGTTTCCGTGGTCATGTGGCTGGCATGACTCAATGCCAAGAGGTGTACAAAACGCTGTTCCCTGCCCACCAAAGGTGGTCCCTATTTTTCTATTTGCATTTTTTTTAACGTGCTTTCAAACTGCTAGGTTGGCAGAAGTTGGGACAAGTAATAGGAACTCACCCCATTATGCAACACTAGGGATTCGAACCCCTGAACTGCCAACCTTTCAACCAACAATTTTATTTTATTTTTTTATTTTATTTTTATTTACATTTATATCCCGCCCTTCTCCGAAGACTCAGGGCGGCTTACAGTGTGTAAGGCAATAGTTTCATTCTATTTGTATATTTACAAAGTCAACTTATTGCCCCCCCAACAATCTGGGTCCTCATTTTACCTACCTCATAAAGGATGGAAGGCTGAGTTAACCTTGGACCTGGTGGGACTAGAACCTGCAGTAATTGCAGGCAGCTGTGTTTTAATAACAGGCTTCTTACAGCCTGAACCACACCGCGGCTGGGGAATTCTGGGCGTTGAAGTCCGCCAAGCTTAAAATTGCCAAGGTTGGCAACTGCTAGGTTGGCAGAAGCTGGGACAAGTAACGGAAGCTCACTCCATTATGCGGCACTAGGGATTCGAACCACTGAACAGCCGACCTTCTGATCAACAAGCTCAGCATCTTAGCCCCTGAGCCACCGTGTCCCTTTGTCAGCTATACCAGGGGAGAAATTAAGTGTTTTTTCTACCAGGGCAACCTGGTCGACCCAAATATGGGACGGAGCATAAGGCTTCCGCTTTTGCCTTTCAGCTCCAATCCAGGGTCCTTCGCAGGCAGTTGCTTTCGTGACAAACTATTTTTCTGTGTGTTAAATCTGTGGTCTTCATTGATAAGCAGGATTTAGTCAAACCCTGGTTCTTTTAGTGCATGTGTGAGAGGTTATGGCCGTGATGGTGAACCTATGGCACGCATGCCAGAGGTGGCACGCAGCGCCCTCTCTGTGGGCACATGAACCATTGCCCCAGTTGAGCTCTGCCACGCATGCATGCACACCTCCAGATGGCCAGTTGGCCTTTGGGTCTCTGCTGTGCATATGCGGGGGTGGGGGGGGCATGCGTCATGGGTGCACACACATGCGGGATCTAGGGCCGTGCAGGGCACTGCGTATGCTTGTGAGAGCCAGGCCCATGTGGGGGGCTGCATGTGTATGCATGTTGGGGGCCCCAGTGTGTGTGGGGACACGCACGCGCAGGGGCGGTGCGCATGCGGTGGGTAGGGTGCGTGTGGGGGCCCATGCGTGGGACCGCACGTGCATTGGATTTTGGGGTTCGGCTGCACGGGCACTCGGTCTGGAAAAGATTAGCCATCACTGGGTTATGAAAGAAAGAGAAATTACATTGCTTTGCAAAGTCCATTTGCATCTGGACTGAATGAGGCTCCACTTTTCCTGCTTTGAATACTAACATTTTACATCTCGTGGAGTTTTCCATGAATGTTTGTCATCCATTTGCATGTTGGAGTCTGGGCCCCTTTATAAAATAAAACATAATTCAGTTTATATGTTGTGCTTTTCAAAAATTTCTCCGCTGCCCTTGAAAACAAATAATTCCCTCAACACTGTCAAACTATTTACTAAATCTGCACTACTATTAATCTTCTCATCGTTCCCATCACCCATCTCTTTCCACTTATGACTGTATGACTGTAGCTGGCAATCCTTATGATTTATATTGATATATTGACCATCATTTGTGTTGTAAATGTTGTACCTTGATGAACGTATCTTTTCTTTTATGTACACTGAGAGCATAGGCACCGAGACAAATTCCTTGTGTGTCCAATCACACTTGGCCAATAAAAATTCTATTCTGTTCTATTCTAAAACAGATTTCTAAAGGGCCTCTCTCTGTCTTCTGCTTCTCCACTATTAGCAGCTGAGGTCATCAAAAAGGCCTTTTTTTTCAAAAAATTTCCGGGTTCTCCCCACCTCCTATATAGTGTTGTTCCCGCAATTTTTGAATGTGAAGGGCTGTAAGGAAGAATGGAATGGAATGGAATGGAATGGAATAGAATAGAATAGAATAGAATAGAATAGAATAGAATAGAATTTTTATTGGCCAAGTGTGATTGGACACACAAGGAATTTGTCTTGGTGCAAATGCTCTCAGTGTACATAAAAGAAAAGATACCTTCATCAAGGTACAACACTTACAACACTTAATGATAGTCATACGGTACCAATTTAACACTTAATGATAGTCATACGGTACAAATTTAACACTTAATGATAGTCATAGGCTACAAATAAGCAATCAGGAAACAATATCAGTATAAATCGTAAGGATACAAGCAACAAAGTTACAGTCATAAGTGGAAGGAGATGGGTGATGGGAACGATGAGAAGATTAATAGTAGTGCAGGTTTAGTAAATAGTTTGACAGTGTTGAGGGAATTATTTGTTTAGCAGAGTGATGGCCTTCGGGAAAAAACTGTTCTTGTGTCTAGTTGTTCTGGTGTGCAGTGCTCTATAGCGTCGTTTTGAAGTAGGAGTTGAAGGATGCGAGGGGTCTATAAATATTTTCCCAGCCCTCTTTTTGACTCGTGCAGTCTACAGCTCCTCAGTGGAAGGCAGGTTGGTAGCCATTGTTTTTTCTGCAGTTCTAATGATCCTCTGAAGTCTGTGTCCATCTTGTTGGGTTGCAGAATAATGGGTCACCTTAACCAGCAGACCACGAATATCTTCAGGAAGTTGAAATAAGCCTACGAAAGACAAAGTGGAGGAGACGACAGCTTCCTATAAAATGATCCGTCTTCATACAAGACACTCATTTTCAAACATCATGGTTCCCATTGCTTCTCTTTTCTCCTGATCCAGGTTTGGTCAGTGGCTTTTTTAAAAAACAACAATTTAAAGCAGGGGTCCCCAACCTTTCGGACCTCAGGGACCACTAAATTCATAACTTTAAATCCCGTGGACCACTAATATGATCTGCCTAATGACCGGCTGGGTAGGTGTGGCTAGGCGGTCATGTGACTGGGTGGGTGTGGCCAACTCGATGTCACTCACATCGAAGTGCACCTCGCTGGCCACTATTCACCCCTCCCCTCCCAGCCCCTCCTTGCCTGCCCGGGCTCCTTAGGGCCCCAACAGGAAGCAGTTGTTGGAGCTAAGCAGCCACCACGAGAAAGAGTTGGCAAAACAGCTGGCTCAGTTCAAATTGGATCTGACCGAGAAGGAGGCTCAGCAGAAGCACCTCACTGAGGACTAGGAGCATAGGCTTTCCAAGAAAGAGGGAAGACCTGCGGGACTGAGTGGGCTGAGATGGTCATCCAGTTCCAGGCCATGAGGCAGTCCCACTGGAACGAGGCCCTCCGCCTCTTTGCCACCAGCAGCGCTTCCTTCCAGCCTTCGCCCAAAGCCCCACACCAGGAGGCTGAAGCAGACCCCAAATCGGAATTTCTGCCCCCCTCCAACCCGCACAAGAAGAACCCGAAGTGGGAGACATTCTGCAGCGACACAAACGTTCATTGCACATATGCAATGGGCTCAGGGGCTGTAATTTAAGGACCCTTAATTTAGTGCAATATACAAAAATGCAAATAATTTTTCTGTGGCCCACTAAAATTTTCTTGTGGACCACCAGTGGCCCATGGACCACCAGTTGGGAACTGCTGGTTTAAAGACCCAACCCCCCCTTCTCTCTCTCTCTCTCTCTCTCTCTCTCTTTGGGGTTTATTGGGGTTTCTCCTACCTCCCCACCAACAGGGATATATATATATATATATATATAGCTGCCTTCTGCTCCCCGCCTCTTGGGGTTACAGACGTGCATTTCCTCTCTGCAAATTATTACGTTTTTGTTTCTTTTCACAGTGCATGTGATCCACGGTTGGACTCTGCTGAAGCTTTTTATTGGGAAGCAAGCAGAGGGGGGGAAAAATACCCTCTACTTTGGTTTGGTAACCATAGCATTCCTTACTGTGTCGGCAAAGAAGCTGGTTTTTTTGGGGGTGGTGGGGGTTGGGCTGTTGAATGTTCTAGTCCAGGGGTCTCCAAGCTTGGCAACTTTAAGCCTGGTGGACTTCAATTCCCAGAATTCTGGGAGTTAATATAATATAATATAACAACAGAGTTGGAAGGGACCTTGGAGGCCTTCTAGTCCAACCCCCTGCCCAGGCAGGAAACCCTACACCATCTCAGTCAGATGGTTATCCAACATTTTCTTAAAAATTTCCAGTGTTGGAGCATTCACAACTTCTGCAGGCAAGTTGTTCCACTGATTAATTGTTCTAACTGTCAGGAAATTTCTCCTTAGTTCTAAGTTGCTTCTCTCCTTGATTAGTTTCCACCCATTGCTTCTTGTTCTACCCTCAAGTGCCCTGGAGAACAGCCCGACTCCCTCTTCTTTGTGGCAACCCCTGAGACATTGGAACACTGCTATCATGTCTCCCCTAGTCCTTCTTTTTATTAAACTAGACATACCCAGTTCCTGCAACCGTTCTTCATATGTTTTAGCCTCCAGTCGCCTAATCATCTTTGTTGCTCTTCTCTGCACTCTTTCTAGTTGAAGTCCGCCAGGCTTAAAGTTGCCAAATATTGTGGTCCGCCAGCAGCCTGCGGAGCTGGCAACAGAGTCGGACAGCAATGAGGCTAAGGAAGAACATGAGCCAGTCCTGGAGGCTAGGGAAGTCCCAGATGAGGGCTCTGCGTCGGAGGCAGAGATGGGGCCAGGGCCATCTGGGGAATGAGGTGCGGACTCCGGAGCCTTAAGGCTTAAAAGACCAGCAACGCCGTTTGGGCTCTTTGTCGGAAAACAACATTGATAGACCTGCTCCTTGTCTTGCTGCATTTATTTCTTGTCGGCATCTTCTGTTTTTGAACTTTTGCCAAGAAAAGCCTTTGGCAGTTTGCCTGATTAGACCAAAGTTGGTGGTGATAAGACTGAAGAATTGTGTTATGAAGCATTTGCTTTGATTTAGTTTGGACGATGCTGAGAATGAGTTAATTCTCAGCTGTTCTAATAAAGTCTGTTTGTTTTTGAACTGATTGCATTTACTACTATCTACTTGGGCCTGGGTCACAGCACTAAGGTTAAAGACCCCTGTTATAGTATATACATCAGTATCCTCTTCTATTTAATTGCCCTCCACTCTGGAAACCGTTCCCAAATCCTGATTATCTTGTCTCTCACCTCCGTCTCTTTCTTTCCTCTCTCCCTGCCCAAATTAAGGTGTGTTTTTTTATTATCCTTGTGAGAAGGCAAACTTCCTGTTTCTTGAACGTTCAAGTTATTTAGTGGGGAACATATCGTCCGCAGAGCGTAGAATAAATAACTGAGCGAGGATTGCTGGTTTAATAAGGAACAGAGAGAAAGTTTTATAAACTTCCCTCCCCCTCTCAAAAGGTCAATGCAAACGCATAATTCTTTGGGTTTTTCTGGGGGGCGGGGCGGAAGGGATTTGAAGGGTAGCCTTTCCAAACACCCTCTTTTTGTACCTGTATACTGCACGAATCAAGAAGTGGGCTGTGAAAATATTTACAGATCCCTCACATCCTGGACAAACTATTTCAACTCCTACCCTCAAAACGACGCTATAGAGCATTGCACACCAGAACAACTAGACACAAGAACAGTTTTTTCCCGAAGGCCATCACTCTGCTAAACAAATAATTTCCACAACAATGTCAAACTATTTACTAAATCTACACTACTATTAATCTTCTAATCGTTTTCATCACCAATCTCTTTCCACTTATGACTGTATGACTGTAACTTTTTGTTGCTATCACTAAGGGTTAAATTGCAACCTATGACCATCATTTGTGTTGTAAATGTTGTACCTTTGATGAAGGTATTTTTTTTCTTTCTTTTTTTCCCTTTTATGTACACTGAGAGCATATGCACCAAAACAAATTCCTTGTTTGTCCAATCACACTTGGCCAATAAAAATTCTATTCTATTCTAAATGGAATGTAGCTCTTGAAAACAGAGGCAATGTACATTAATTTCTTGGGCTTATTTTTTTAAAAAATCTTTTATAGCGAAAAGATGGTGGCTCAGTGGCTAAGATGCTGAGCTTGTCGATCGAAAGGTTGGCAGTTCAGTGGTTCGAATCCCTAGTGCCGCATAATGGGGTGAGCTCCCGTTACTTGTCCCAGCTTCATTTATCAAATAGAGCTGGCTGGGTTCACCCAATAACTGAAACCTCTAGGAAGCATTTAACACAAATTTAATGCACACAAAAATAGTTTGTCACGAAAGCAACTGCCTGCGAAGGACCCTGGATTGGGGCTGAAAGGCAAAAGCGGAAGCATTATGCTCCGTCCCATATTTGGGTAGACCAGGTTGCCCTGGTAGAAAAAAAACACTTCATTTCTCCCCTGGTATAGCTGACAAAGGGACATGGTGGCTCAGTGGCTAAGACACTGAGCTTGTTGATCGAAAGGTCAGCAGTTCAGCGGTTCGAATCCCTAGCGCCGCATAATGGGGTGAGCTCCCGTCCCAGCTTCTACCAACTTAGCAGTTCGAAAGCACATAAAAAATGCAAGTAGAAAAATAGGGACCACCTTTGGTGGGAAGGGAACAGCGTTTCGTGCGCCTTTGGCGTTGAGTCATGCCGGCCACTTGACCACGGAGACGTCTTCAGACAACACTGGCTCTTCAGCTTTGAAACGGAGATGAGCACTGCCCCCTAGAGTCGGGAACAACTAGCACATATGTGTGAGGGGAACCTTTACCTTTTACCTTATAGTGAAAAAGTATTTATTGTTGCTTTCTCTTTGCATTTTCTTTTTTTTTTAAAGGGGCAGTTCACCCCCTCATTGGAAAATAGCTGCTGGTTTTTTTGTGGGAACGATGTTGTCTGGTTCAGTTTGGATGGCAAAAGAGAGCGATGAGGCTTTGTGATCTAATGATGCTCTTTTCAGCATTGGGCAGGATCTGTTCATGGAAATGAGAGGCTGTCTAAAACTCCGGGCAAGCAACTGTTGCTCCTTTGGAGAAATTGAATAACCCCTGTGGATGATGAAGATGAACATCATAATTTTGCATTTGACATGGCTGGTTTGTAGGCAAAGTTATTGAGCTGGCTGAGGAATTGATGGGCCGCTAATGCCTGTAGTTTGTATTGCAAATGAAGGGAAGGGAATATCCTTTTTTACATTTAGGCTAACTAAGCTCTTCATTTCCAGCTTTACGGGGAAATATTGGTACGCTTTTATCTCCACCAGTTTATTTCCATTTTTGTGGGTGGGTGGAAGAAATCAAATGGCTGCAGGGAGTGCTGAACTCACGACCACAATTAAGCCCCAAATTTCTGTTGCTAAGTGAGACATTTATTTGTCACACTTGGCCAATAAAAATTTCTATTCTATTCTATTCTATTCTAATTCTATTCTATTCTATTCTATTCTATTCTATTCTATTCTATTCTATTCTATTCTATTCTATTCTGTGTTGTAAATGTTGTACCTTGATGAACGTATCTTTTTTTAAATTTTTTTTATTTGCCCTTCTCCAAAGACTCAGGGTGGCTTACACTATGTCAAGCAATCGTCTTCATCCATTTGTATATTATATACAAAGTCAACTTATTGCCCCCAACAATCTGGGTCCTCATTTTACCTACCTTATAAAGGATGGAAGGCTGAGTCAACCTTGGGCCTGGTGGGACTTGAACCT